>NW_013617415.1:350997-364016 GCF_000695525.1 Brassica oleracea var. oleracea | reverse complement strand
GGGGGGGGGGGGGGAAGGGAGAAACCATCAGAGATTTAGATCGAGAAGACTGAAAAATCAATCAAAGCTCTGGATCGTAGATCAGATCGGGAGAACCCCATAAAGAGCCGGCGAGAATGGTGCTAAGGAAGCCACCATCTCCTGGAGACCAAAATCGGTGAAGCCAGTGCTAAAAGAGCTACCGCTTCCCAAAAGCAAAGCCGGCCGCCAATCGATGGAGAAGATGCGACGCCGAAGACAAAGCCGATCAGATAAAACCAAAGCCGGAGAAAAAGCCCAAACCGTGGGCAAAGGGCCGGAATTACAACCGGCTGCAAAAGTTTCATATCTCATCTTTATCTGTGAAAGATGAAGTGAGGGAACAGAGAAAAGAGAGAGATAAACCCCCTACAACTTCACGTTTGCCGTCTAATTCAACGTCAAAATAACACTTTTGATAAAACACTTAAATATCATTAGTTTCTTAGACTAGTTTTTGGCCATTTGTAACTGTCTTTGGACGGAAAATTATTTGTAACTAAAGTTTACAAAATAGGATATTTTTATATTGTTGACAAAAAGACTTGGGTGTAAAATTTACCAAATTACTAAAATTTTCTGTTTTTAAATTCAAAATTTCTAAATAATTAAATTAGTTTCATAGTTCAAGAACATATAAATTATTTGAAGTAAAAACAATCTTCAAACTTATTTTTACATAAAAATATCAACAGTGTACTTTTTAGTTTCTTAAAAAATTCTTTTTTCTCAATAATTCCTTTTAGTTTCAAACTATATTCTAAAATTAATCTCCTATATATTATCTGATGGTCATTTAAAAAGTTGTAACTTTAAGTTTGTACTAACTAAAAAGAGACTCTGGTTAGGTGTTACTTAATTAGGATGTCAATTTAGCTTATGTGGCAGTTTAAGAATCAATTGAAGAAAATGTTGGTCCAAATCCAATTACTAGTAAATATTATATTAATCCAAAATATAAGAAGCGTGTATTTTTTTCTTTAAATAAAAGCTACGGAATTAACTAATATGATTAACATATATATGACAATTAATGACTATGAATAATAAAGATTTGATAACAATTTTTGCATCATTTTTCATATTAGTTTAATTTTATATTATTAAAAAAATTAAACGCTCAAATTAACCATATAATAAAAAAATTAGATTTTTTTCTTATACGTTATATTTTAAATTTTTAAAACGACTTTAAATTACAAAAATGAAGAAATCTTATATGTTATATTTTAAATTTTTTAAACGACTTTAAATTACAAAAATGAAGAAACCTTATATGTTATATTTTTTTTATATGTTAGATTTTTTTTCTTATATGTTATATTTTGAATTTTTAAAACGATTTTAAATTACAAAAATGTAAGTTTTCCTTAAACATACGACTAAAAGCATTAAAATGACAAGTATCAATTCACCATGTGTATTGTATAGCTCCAACATGTAAAACTAAAATAAATATAATAAAACATTATTTCTAAGTTTGGTAACAAAACATAATTTCACAATATAGGTGAAAACATCATTTAGTGTTTGGTGGTAAAATGAAAAGTCAGAGTTTACATCTCATCCATAATTTACAGAAGTGTCGAAATGTTAAAGAGAAAAACGGTGTAGCAGACGTAATTTACTAGTCTGAGATATCTCGATTGTGCAAGATTACTCTAAGTTACTTAAACTAGTTTGAGATTTTCCATATTATTGTGTTGATAAATTTGGAAACTTGGGTTTGATTCACGATTTCAGTCTTGATTAGGTGAAGCTAGCTTATATAGAAATGAGTGGTTATAGAGATACACACACATATCAACATCACATCAAATCTTGCTTCTTCTAAATTCTAATAGACATCTTTTTGATAGTCAGGTTCACAGAATTCTCCTCCAAGATCATCGCAGGCCTCGGAGACGAAAACACTGTTTCCAAGTCCAAACAACACAACAAAATCAGAAGTTGAACGCAAGCTGAGTATCTCAGGTAAATAGAGAAAAGGGTTTAAAGTATGTGATCTTTACGTTTTGGGGGTGTTATACTCTATGTATTCTCGGTCTACGTTCTCTGAAGTCACGGGACGGGAGATGGGCTTTGTTTCAAGCTTGACTTCAGGGTAGATGTCAGCTGAACATGCATATCCGCTGATCACTTCACATGCTTCGGCTGGGAAAACACTGACCATAGATATGTCATTGAGTCAGTCAATGAGAGAAAAGAAGCAAAAAAAAAGAAGGGAAGTGAAAGGACTTACGAAAGGAGGGAGTCATAGTCAACGGTGAGAGGATCAGAGGTTGTAGGAGATGATCCGTTTGGTCTGAGAGATGAGAGTCTTGAAGCTTTAGTGTTGGTGATGGTCTGAGGAAGAAGAATAGTGAGCTTTGGAGAAAAAAGTGGTGAAGAAAGGGGAAGAATGGTTGGTTTGATGCACAAAGCTCCCTGCATTTTTATGTTGTTGTATGGAGATTGGTTTACTGATTTGGATATTATGTTAATGTTTTGGAATAGTTCATGGTATATATATATAGAACCAGAGCAGAAGAAAAGATATTTTCCAAAAGGATAAGGTTAGGCTTTGTTATATGTGACTTGTGAGAATGAAAATCAACGAAAGCTTATCCTCCCCTCTTGGAAGATATTTTATCCAACCTTTTTGGAACTTTACGTGTTCTCCGAGTCAGCAGAATCAATAATTGAGTCTTATACTTTTGTCATAAATGGTGTAAACTATGCTACACCTTCTTTATAAGTTGCATGGATTCAAAAAACAAAAGAAACAAAGCCAACGTTTGCTAACCACATTGTCTTTATTCAGGTCTTCTTAAAAGCAAAGCTTATACATACACACAAATCCATCAGTAGCGGCGTACACTGGTTGTCGACAGAAGCACCCGACTCTGTTTCTTCCCTCTCTTTCCTGGCTCTTTGATGGCTACAGGTGTGGTTGGTGTTCTTGATGTTACACTAGCGAATGATGTTGTGTTCGTGTTTCTTGCACCTGAAAACATGTTTTAGAGGTCATCAGTGAATCTTAAAGAGAATTTGCTGAGCTAAAACATTAGAGGTTACCTGTGGTTGCGTTTGTGACTTCACTGCTGCTGCTGCTGCTTTGAACGTTTGTTGTTGGTTCGTTATTCAGGTTGGGGGAGTCGTGGCCAGCAGCGAAACCGAGCCTTGTCACGTGTGAGAAGGAACTTCTCTCTCCAATGGTTGGAGGGCTTGACGATACTACTGGGGCAGAGTTTCCAAGGGCTAAAACAAAAGGGTTTCTGATTAGATCATCAGCAAAACCATATACTTAACCTGAAACACAATTAAGAGAAGAGGTTCCTTTCTTTTACCTTCAAAATCATCCAAGGAAAATGAAGGATCGTCACCATAATAGAACTGCCCACGACTGGCCATCAATGGTGCAAGCTCTGCAGCTGCAGCTACTTCAGCTTTGATTTTATCTTTTCGCTCCTAAGAAAAAACACAACATCATATAATTTTATAGCCTAATCAAATCAAATACTAACTATAGGAAACAAGTAAAAGCCGATGGAAGTTGGAATCTGAAAAGTAGTTAAAAAGAGGAATACCTTCCTAGCACGTTCTTTCCTCTGCTTCTCACGCTTCTTGATTTCATCCATAAATGGAGCAAATGCTTCAGGAGGTAATGATTCCCTCATATCAATCTCACATATCTGAAAAGATTACGAAAAAGAGGATAAACTCCATGGACTAAAATGTTAACTTGAGTAACTAAGGAAAGGGAAAATGTACCTGAAATGTAGTAGTTAAAGAAAAATGACTCAAGAAGCGGTAGCGTCTCCTTATCGCTTCTGACTGGGTGACAGTCTCCATTTCCACTATCTTCCCACTCACTCTGCCGTTTCATAAATTGAAATCAGAACTCTAATATATCCACAAATTTACTTGCATTCACTCTAAGTCTTGGCTATCACACTAAATAACATTTCATTAACTAAAAGACGCCATACACCATACATACCCACTAGAACCAGCATCCCAAACCCATGCATAAATGATTAGTCAATGAAAAGATTCTTGACTCTTACCTTGTTGGAAGAAAGTCATTGCTTCCATAGTGGTGCAGAAGGCATTTCATATTCAAAGAGTGAAGGATAATATGCTGTCCATCAACGGACTGCATAGGGAATAAGATCATGTTTTATTGAGCGTTGTGGTATGTTTCCTTATCAATAAAACAACCAAGATTGTCGACAGCAAATAACACTTGATTTCATCTAAGGAAGCGACCAGCATATAGCAATAAAAAAATCAGCATGCAGCTGATACTTTTTTTTGCAAACACAAAAGTATCCATCGGAAACTGGTTACCTGGTAAAAGTTGTACGCATCATCGTTGTCCTTCTGGTCTTTGCTGTCATTTTGGTGCAAAAGAGGCCTTTTACTCCCATTGTCTGAGGAGGGCATCAACGGTGCATCCTTTTCTACAAGAGAGTGACCATCATCACAACTCTTTTCCAAACTAGACTGAGATTCCTCATCTGACTTACCAACTGAAGATTCTTCAGTTGATTTATCTTGATCGTTGGAGCTGCTGGTTGCTGCTCCTTTCGCCATGGAAGGAGCTTGATAACCAACATCAGGAGGTGAGGAAGACGGTACAAGACTTCTAGGCTTCGTGCTTGATTTGCAACAGTTAGAGAGCCTCTGCTCCTTCCAGTACAACTTCCTCTCCTCCAAACGCTCCAAAGCAGCGTTTACATACAGGTGCTTCTCCAAGTCTTCCACGAGCCCAGGATCTGCTCTTGCAATCCAACCATCCAGCTCCGAAACCGCCTGTCTGACAGAGAGATCAACATCTTGCGTGAACGTGAACTTCGAAAACGGATCAGGAACGTCCGAGTCAATCTCGTTTTTCCTTGTCGGAGCAAAAGAGTCTTTCTTGCGAGTCAGGAGTATGAACTCGATGGGATCTCCAACAGAGTACTGCTTGACGTTTTCGATATAAACCGTGTACAACTCTCTGGGAGAAATCATCACAAAGCACAAAGGACACCTCTTGAAGCACTCCGCCTTGTGGTTATCCTCACCGATCAAAAGGTACTGCAGAACACACGGGAAGCAGAAGATATGCCCACACGAGGTTATCTGCGGACACAGAGGATACTCCAAGCAAATAGGACACTGCACAGGAGACGGAGTGGAGTACCTCACGCAAATGATGTTATCCCACTGCAGCATCTTATCAGGATCCATGGAATCAGGAGAATGATCACCCGTGTCCAACACAACGAACTTGTAATTCGCCTGGAGAAACAAGTCCTTGTTATAAGGCCTCCTCCTGTGCATTTGCCTTCTCTGAGGTGGAGGAGGAGCCCTGAACTGTTGGGGAGAAATGGGATCATACTGAAAGTTCAGTAAATGGTTCCCGCTAATCATATTAGCCCGTCTACCAGTTGGATTGTGATGAGAGGAGCCTCTGGGAGAATTGGAGGGTCCGGTAGCATTGTGCTGCTGCACATGAGAAGAAGAAGCAGCAGCTCTGGTATTTCTCCCTCTGGACCTATTTCTTCGACTATCATATCGAAGATGGTCATGTCTATCTGCACTAGGTGGGGAAAAGCTCTCCTTCCCTGCTCCAATCTGCGTTATCTGCAACTTAAAACGGAACAAACATTCAAAGATTCCACGGTATAAAGTAGAAGTCTCATCGTACACACTTAGGAGTATCTAACTCTACCTCTTTGGGAGATCCATGGCTATGCTCCTCCTCAGCTGCAGCAATCGGTTCTACAGTATACAAAATCCAAAATGAGAGCAAGAAAGAGAATCATTCTCAACAAAGCTTAAATCTTTCAAAGAAACCCAAAACAGCAAATCGAAATTCAACCAAATGTAAAAAAAAAACCCTAAAAAAAGAGGGCAAAATCGAAAATTAGAACAGATCAAAGCTCAATCTTTTAAAGAAACCCTAAACAAGCAAATCGAAATCCGTGTTCGTCAATGTCAAAACCCTAAAAAAAGAAGGCAAAATCGGGTAGCTGGATAATCAATTTCCCTTACCGCGAGAGCCACTGGAGAAATCAGAAGTTGGGAAAGAGGATCCGGCGAGGCTGAGGGATCCAATTCCAGAGGAAGGAGGAGGAGACACAAGAGAGCTGTTGCCATGCTCAGAGCTAGGGTTTAGAGACGAATTCGAAGGAGGAGGAGAAGATTCGTGACCTTGAATATGCGTAGGAGGCAAGATGGACATGAAAATTTTAGGGATGACAAAGTGAATTATCGCCGGCTCAGAGCCACAGCTTCCTTTCTTCTGATTCTTTCAATACGCTTTTTGATTCTTCTAAGGGCAAAAAAACATGTCGTTTTTTTTTCTTTCTTTGATATACAACCAACACATGTATCCGACCCGAGTCCGGAACCCGACAATATGATTCCTTTCTACGCGGGTGGATATACCGAATCTTTATACGATTACACTTATACCCCCGGTTTATAATAGTGATTTTTTGTACTTTTGATGTTTGAGCCAAAACCAGAAATATCCATTTCATTTTTTTTTTCGCTAAGAATCTAAATATTATTTCGAAAAAAAATGTTGAGGTTTACAAAATGTGATTAACAAAAAGTAAAGCCTCCAGAGTTGATTTCATGGCAAAAAAAAAATGGTAAAAAACATAAAATCAAAAGCAGTCGCTATTATAACCGTTCAACTTAGTAACAAACAAAACTATACTAGCGATACGATTTTGAATCACCGAAAATGAGAAATCGAACTGAGACTGATACATAAAAAGAAACTCGAAGACAAATGGAACATCGACAAACAAAGCAAGCAGATACAAACTGCCGATTGAATAAAATACTATTCATCTCTTACGAAACAAAGAGAATCCATTCAAGGATCGCCCTCTAAATCCGAATTGGGACAATCTTCTGAAACCAAGATCCAGCCTTAGCGGTACAACATCAACCCGAAGGTTAATAGTGCTCAACTTACACTGCCAAACTCGTCCGCAAAGGTGGTTAGACGTAAAGGGCAGCATTAGAAATCCATTTCATTTTGAGTTACGAGATGATTGGTTGCGACTATTGATGCTTTTAACAGCCAAAATTTAGTTTAGAACTATATATGTTTAACCAATCAAATTTTTCTTTCTTTAAAATACTCACAGTAAAAATATCTATACAAAATCAAAATATAGCTTTACAGATATTTATTTCCAAAACAAAAAAATAGTGCTTTATAAAATTATAAAAAAAAACAATTTGTAGCAAATAAACCTACAGATTAAATTTTACGATCAAAAACATAAATCTACGGCTCATTCCACCCTTACTATATTTTCAATTATTGGTTGTTGGTGTGTTGTGTCATATGCAGAAATATAAACTTTTCACTAATACGAAAAATATATGAATTATTTAATTGCAATCCAAATCGAATGAACATTTGCTCATGGTTTTTTCCTCAATGAAAAGTTGTGTAATTACTTAATTCGTTATAATCTAACTTTAGATAAAAGTCTACTAAAATGCGATACAAATTAGCTGAGATTAAAGTTCATTAAAATGCGATACATTAATTTCCCGTGGGCTGAGTTAGGCTGAGCCCAAACCAAACAAGTAAAAGCTCATTTCTTGATTTAAATATATTTGGTGGTTCTGTTTACATGCATGAAGATTGAAGAACCATGGAATGCTTTGTTTTCCCTCATTGAACCAAAAAAATCACAACAGACATTATAATGATTCATTTGAACTATTTAAAATTTCTAACACATCTTCAGGAAATGCTCAAGCAATTGAACCATCAACATCACATCCTCATGATATTATATTGATTTGTAATATAAATCAATTCATTTACTATGATGAAATGAGTCAAATGGTCATTTAATCTCATCTATCATTCAACAGTTATATAACACACATTCTCTCCCCCAAAGGCAAAAATGGGATTTGAATGTGTTTGTTTTCATGATCTCTCAAAGAGACCTTTAACATAAACCATGCCTTTCTCACTAAGCTGAAGCTCCTTCCTCATTTCTTCAACTTGTACATCATCTCCTTGAACCACAATCTCATCCAGTTTCCCCTTTTTTCCCACCATCATCTTCACCTTTATCTCCTCCTTCCTCGACGCCTTCTTCCAGTAATACGCTCCTCTGCAACATCATCCATCATCATCACCAATCATTCACAAACAGTTTCAAAGACTAATAGAGAGAGAGCTTACGCGAGTGGACTAAGAATGGTAATAAAGAACCAATTGTTTCCAAAATCAGGCACCGTAATGGTTAGGACAAGACCCACACTTGCTAAGCTTATACATGTACAGAACGTGAGCAGAGCAGCTTGTCCTCTACTTGGAACCATTGTTCCTTCAAACCTATTTTTCACAATCCAACAAACATTGTCAGTAACTAAACGCAAAACCCATTTGAAAAAATCAAAACTTCCCTTCTGAATTAGCCTTACGTGATTGTTTCTCCTCGATCAGTAACATTAAAGTTCTTCCTTGTGAAGAAAGAAAGAATCTCTCCAGCAACTTGATTTGGCTCCTTTTTGATCCCTTCGCTAACAACGAACGTCTTTCTCACTATCTGAAACAAAAAGTCCCAATCTTTAGACTCGAGCTTAAGAAATTAGGAAACTGTAATTCGATAAAGTTCGAACCTTTGATTTAACAGAGCGTTTAATGAGAGACCAAAGACCTGGAACTGAGATGACGAACAAACCCAGAGACGTGTAGTAGCTAGCTAACGAGTAACCACCACCTGTCTCAGCCATCAACAGTAATGAACTAGGGCTCTGTTCCCACCATTGATGAATCTGAATCGCTGAAGAAGATACAGCAGAGAGAGGCTCCACAGCCATCGCAGTGACGGCGGCTACTCTGTTCCGCTTCGTATCACATCCCCGTCTCCGCCGCCCTTTGATTACTACATCTCTTGAAGTCACCCATGGACAAGACAACGGCGGAGAAAACAGCTTCGTCGCCATTGTCGAGAGTCAAAGGCTTACACTATGGCTACAAGAAAAGCTTAAGCCTGTACATGATCGTGTGTGTGTAAATGAGTCTATCCATAATCGTGTGGTTCTCATTTTTTCTCATTTAAAATAGATTTTAATTTGGATTTATGACGTCATTTCAGAAAAACATAACCACTGTTTCTGTTTAAGACAAGCTCTGTTTTCTTCTTTTCTTTTTTTTTTTCTTTTCTTACAGAGCTTTAATCAACGGTAATGTTTTCTTTTGTATCCTTTGTCACGTCAAGATCTGGAAGATAGATAAGTGAGACCCACCATCATTCATTCACTAGTTCATCGCCATATACGGAAGAAGAGTGTCTTTATCATTAGATTTTTCTTTCCGACACAAAATCAGACCATAACATGATTCGAGTTTTTTGGAATTTGACCAACTTGGGCTTGGTTGTTACCTCTTTGGCATTAAAGGCTATAAAGCATAGGTAGGTTGTAGCTATTGTCAATTATTTTCCCAAAATTGCTACTTTACTGGAAAAGTAGCTCTGAATCTTTTCGTACAAGCATAGTAACTAGGGTTCTTGAAACAGAGGAGTTGTTATTATCTTCTGCTAGTTTAGCAGTTAGCCAATTGGAACCTTTTGATCAACTCCAACTTGGTTGATTGGGTCACTATTACATATCAAGAAGAACGTAAACTGTAATATCTTAGTTCAAACTTTATATCTACCGTCGGTGCTAAAAGTGAATTTATAACAACAACAACGAAGATTCACACAACATTCCACTCTTTCCTTCCTTTATTATATCAATAAATAATGTGTTTACAAAGTTACATTTTCTGCACTCATTTTCAAAAAAAAAAAATGCTGAAAATAACCTCCAAAGAAAGTAACAATAAAAAATGAATAATAATAATAGCTCAGCTGTTCTTTATACAATTATATGTATACATAATAGAAATGTGGTTCCTTTTAATCACTTTGATGCTTTAAAAAGCTGACTTCCAAGAGTAACAGTTGGAGTACCTTCACCCATTACTGTTGTTAAGCTCACTTCTTTGTCCAATATTCTCTCAAGCTCTGTCACAACATAACTCATTGCTGGTCTCTTCTCACTTGATACATCAAGACATATCAGTGTCAGTGTAATAACCTCCTCCACTCCCTCTGCTGTGTATGTACCACCTAGTCTCTCATCAATCATTGCAGGTATCTCAGTGTAATCCGTTATGTTTTGCATCTGCAAATCAATAAGATCACACCATTGCATACAAGTAAGATTCAAAACACACTTAATTAGCAACATTCGCTGTTGCCTAGATGATAGTACATTACCCATTCGACAAGAGTTTGTGTTGAACTTGAAGGGGATGGTTCTGATGCTTCTCTTCCACTTACTAATTCCAAGAGGAATACCCCAAAAGCATACACATCACTCTTCTCTGAATATCTTCTGAACTCTTGAACCCTGCAACAGAGGAAATAATCTGAGAAACTAAAGAGAAAAATCAAGTGCATGGCCGGGTCCTGAGCATAAAGGTAGTAAAACAATGGTCTATGGCGGCCCCTAAAATTTTAAGAAATTTTTATATGTATATAGTAATAAATTGCCAATAGCCTCTAAAATCTTAGGACCGGCCATGATCATGTGAGGTGTAAAAGTAATTACTCTGGGGAGAGGAAGATGTGGTCAGCAACAACGTGAGACGATGTACCAGCATCCTCTCTTCCTAAGAAGTTACGGACTCCTGCATCCGCAACTTTAGCAATGAAGTTTTCATCCACAAGAACATTAGCAGTTTTGAAGTCCTTGTGTATCAACCTAGGACTCAGTGAGTGAAGATGTGCCAGTCCTAGAGAAGGGTATATGCAAGATCAGGACACATTTGATTCAAGGAGCTGCATATTATAAAGTTTACCTTTAGCTGCTCCTATAGATATGGCAAGCCTATTTCTAAACTCTAGCCTACTTCCACCAGCACCTAATCAAAGAAAAGATTATTACATTGTCTACTAAACACACGTTTTCAAAACTGATTAGTTACCAGAGAGTTACCGTACAGGTGATAGGAAACACTTCCATTAGGAACGTACTCATAGACAAGAAACTGAGTGTTGCTTTCTTGGCAATAACCCAAAAGAGTAACAAGATTACGATGCTTGATAGACGATAGATACCGAACCTGGAAGAAACCATTTCACAATAAGTTTGTAAGCATGTTCAAATTCTAGATCATAACCAAAACATTGAACAAGGGAGTTAATTATTATAAGAACCTCGTTGACGAATTCTTGTGTAGGCAAACCGTGTCTTCTCTTGATTGCTACAAGGACACCGTCTTGAAGCAGACCTTTGTAAACCTCGCCGAATTTGCCTGTACCAATGAGGCTTTTACTGGTGAAACTCTTGGTGGCTTGAGCAAGTTCCTCCATTCCAAACCTTCTTGATTCTCTCATTGACAACTCCATTGCAACATTTCTTCCTTCTGAAAAACACACACACACGAAAAGCAAAAGTCTAAATCATGAGTGAGAGAGAGAGAGAGAGAGATTGATGGGATTTAGTGATTTATACATTACCTTGAGACGATGGATCAGAAGAGCCTGTTGTCTCAGACGCATTCTTGTGACGAAAGATGCAAAACCATAGGACAAGAAACAAAAGAGCAATCAATGCAAGAGCTCCAACAGCACCTCCAATGGCTGCTGCAGGAGTTGCTGACATTTGTAAACGAAATAGCCTCTCTTCGATGCTCAACAGCTACTTACTACCATGCGATGACTCTGTAGAAAAACATGAGAATGTCGGCAAAATAACGAAGAAGAATAAGGAGAAGACAAGACAAAACAAAACAAAAAGCGGTGACAACTTGTAAAGCTGAATGCGATTGTTTTGATTTTTGAAAGAATCACTCACACATGCAGTAAAAAAATATATTAAAGAGAGAGAGAGAGAGAGAGAGAGAGAGAGAGAGAGAGAGAGATTTCATTAAAAACCTTTTGACAGATCTCCAGTAATAAAGAAAGATCTCTACTTGCTCAACAAAAAAAAAGAAAGATCTCTACTTCATCGGCGAATAAATATCACAAAAGGAGAATTCAAGAAGAAGTTGAGGAGCTTTTAAACATCAAATCTTCTAGAACTCGAGAAGAAGAAGAAAAAATGGAGTGTTGTGTCGGAACACAGACAATGCCGACAGAAAGTGACATCACAAAGACAACATCTCTTTCTTAAGTGTACTTAGTGAGAACAACCAACAACAACAAGAAGAAGAATCAAACCATTTACTAATGTATTTGTTTAAAGTTTCAGAGATGACTTGACGTTTTACAGAGTGTTTACTCTTCTCAAACCACCAAACACCATTGTTTATTTTGTGGGAGAAAAGAAGAATAAAAAGATAGACAAGTGAAGCAAGTGGGTCAGTTCGCCAGTTTGTAATTACAGACAAATGTAATTTTTATTTTCGAGCTTACAAGAAAGAAGAAGGAAGAAACTACTAAACTAGAACCCCCGTGTAAACACAGTTTCATCCGAAATCTATAAGAGACGACGAACACACCACTCTGTCTCCTTCTCTTCTTTTTTTTTTGAACAACACTGTCTCCTTCTCTTCTATTTACTCAGTTCAGTAAATCTCTATGTTTTGTTTCGTTCTTTTTTTCTTTCCTTTTTCGTATGTTCTTTTTTTTTCAGATGGTTCTTGTAAATTATAATAAATGAGTCACACGGTACAAATACTATCCTTTGCCTGATTGTTCAAGAAGAGTTTATGTGTTGTGAAACATATTTATTTTTTTTCATCAGTTGCTTTGTTTAATCTTTTTTCCTGCAAATAATGATGGTTTTGACAGTTCATTCACGGGAGCCAAGAAGTAAAAGAAGAAGAAGCCAGTGAGTGTTTGACATTTTCTGTCTTCCTGAGGTTTTTTTTTCCATTCATTAAACTTGGATTTTAAAGATTATGTGCCTCACATTCTTTTTATTGTGATGATTGTTAGGTTGAATGAAGATCATTGAATAAAGAAAATGTCGATGCTCCTGAA
>NW_013617415.1:349162-350341 GCF_000695525.1 Brassica oleracea var. oleracea | reverse complement strand
TTCTTTTTCCTATTATGTTGGATGGATTATTTTAGCTAACAAATATCGCAACAGAGCGCTGACAATAACTCTAATATATTTATATATACATGTAGAATTGGAAGTTTGGTAAAAACATGAACAAGTACTTCTGTCACGCTATTGGACAGTTATACGCCATTTCAAGAGAATTGATTTATTATATTTCCCATAATCAGTAAGATTTTAACTGTTTTGTCTACTTTGCATTCATACCTCATTCTCCATCTAACTTCTCAGTGCTACTATATAATGATCAAGTCATTTTCTGCACAAATAGGCAAGTGGGGATGTTACGTTGGATGCTTGGTTTATTGGGCTTGGCTATATAAAGTCTGTTGTGACTCTAAAACTTTTACCTCATTTAACATTAATTCTGGTTCTTGGGAGAATTGCAGATTGTGAATGAAAAGCACAAGCAGGGAACATATGTGTAGCTGCGTTCGACTCGACATATAGCGGTATCTGCAGATCCACTGATCCCATTGTGGAGGTTAATATGCAATGTGTTGACCAGGAAATCATTATTTGGAAGCTACATTTCGAGGCATTTTCTCAACATATAAATAGACCATAGACATAGTTTAATATTTATAATACTCAGTGATCATGGAGTCTGCAGAAAACAGTCCTTTTGCATATTCTATATGGAACCAAGAGATATGTCATTTGTTTGATGATTGTATTATGATAGCTACTAACATAGGAGATGACTAGAGAAAGAGAAATGAGTATGAAACTCTTATATGGGTAGCTTTTGTAAACACATTTGGGTTTATTAACAGTTGTGACAAGCAATTATGTTTATAGTAAAGGAAACCCCCTGCAGCGTCAATAACAAATGCACATGTTTTTTGGTTGTTTGAGATTGAAATAGCTAATCGGTTTTCTAAATCAATATAATTGATTTGATTAAAGCTATCTTGGATGACAAAAAGAAGGATTGCAAGTCTAATAACTTCTACGTTAGACTTCAACTAAATTATAATCAGTCTTTTATCCATATCATCTTAGTTATAATCGTAAGGATTTATTAGAATAAATAAACAGTTTCAACAATATTTAATATGTGATTTAATAAACAAAAGAACATGTAGGATTTTTAGGATTTAAAGAGATTGGAGATAATAGTTAATGAATATGAAAAGAATACGAAGCAGA
>NW_013617415.1:318837-348897 GCF_000695525.1 Brassica oleracea var. oleracea | reverse complement strand
AAAAGAACAAGTAAGATTTTTAGGATTTAAAGAGATTGAAGACAATAGTTAATGAATATGAAAAGAATACAAAGCAGATGATGAAAAATGATTCGAGCAAATTAGTGGCAACACAGAGCTAAGCGAGATAAAAATATCAATCAATAAAGAATGAAAGAAGAATGAGCAGGGTTAAGTTATTACACAAGCCAAAACTAAGACAAATCAAACGACAGAACGTGAAAACAAATGTAAACAAGACAAGAGGAGATGGTGAAAATAAAATGTATTAAAAACTGAATGCTAAATTAGTAAGCAAAAGATAAAAATAGATTAAAATGCAAAAACTCCTCGCCTTGGCGCGGATAACGATCCCTAGTATAACCAGTGACAGATGGGAATTTATAACCCCTCAAATAAATCATAATTCTTAGAATATGATTTTTCTGTCAATTAGTGTAATTGAAATCACTGTTTATCCATCACAAAAATAGAAATAACCATGTCTTCCCATAGATTTACGGTTCATTGTTCTTTTTGATAATTAATATTTGTTTTTGAAACAAAATGATAATTAAATATGTTATTCAATTATACTAATTTTATAAAACTGAGGTTTGGATGTAAAAAAATGAGGTTGGGTTATTTTAAAATTTTAAAAATCTGCTACTCCCTCTGTTTTTTTTATTTGACGTTATAAAGATTTGCACACCGATTAAGACACTCAATCAATTATCTTTTCTACACCTCATTAACTGACTACATTGTATCGTAAGAACATGAAATATAATAAATATAGGGCAAAAACAGTATTTTGTCACTATAACTTACATTGTTTTCTGAGAACGTCAAATATATAGAAACAAAAAATATGTTCAGAAACGTCATGTAAAACAATTTAAAGTTCTGTATAATTTCTATTATAGAAACAAAACACCGAAAAAAATTTGGACTATAATGATAGAATTTTTTTGGACTATAAACATTATAAATTATTTAAGAGAAATGTAAACAATTTGTTGTTTAAGAGAAATTTTCGGACTATAAACAATTTAAAGTTTACAATGTAAAATTCTCTTAATTATGATTTCTATTATAATTACGGGATATTTCAAAGTTCTGCATAATTTCTCTTAAACAAATTTTTAATTGTTTCACATTTTTGAGTGTTATTATTTAATATTAAAATTTGAACGGAACCACAATGATGGAAAAAGAAAATTTTATACTAGTATATTTTTAGTTTGCTTAATGAACTAGTGCTGTTTTAACTGGTACTATTACAAAATAAAACTGATTAAAGTAAATTAAATAATTAACGGTAATATTAATCTCTATAATATTATTTGAGAAGCCAGTTTCCTATGTGTCGTGCTCACGTTAATTCTCACAATGGTTTATTACATTGTTAACCTGCATGAATTAATATTATTTTTAATTGCCATTATCAAAATTTCTATTTTAGTTGTTATGAATATTTTGTTTTTTTAATAAAAAAGGAAAATATCTATAAACTATTTTTATTTTCGTTTTTAATATATATATATATATATATATATATATATATATATAATCATATCAATATCATAAAGAAATTTAGTATAAAAAAATTAGTATAAAAAAGGAAATATCTTAAAAGTAAAAATACATAGCGATTTGTTATGTTTAAAACATGTAATTTGACAATAAGAAATTTCATTTTAAATAAATCTCAATTTCATAAACTATATTTTACTAATTGCCATTACTAATATTATCTATTTATATTTTTCATTTTTCTTAATGCTTTTTTATAAAATCATATATCATATAGGAATTTAGTATCAAAAATAATCTTAAAACAAAAATATAGTGATTTTTGATATTTAAAACATGTGATTTAAAAACAAAATGAATTTCCTTTTATACGATTTTGTTTAAGACCGTTTTTCTACGATTATTAATAACGTTAATTAAATATTTTTTCATTTAAAATATAATAATTTTTTTCATAAGAAAAAGTCAATTTAGTTACTAAATCAGTATTTACTTTAATACACTAAAGAAATTTCTTTTCTCTTAATTATAAATTTTCTAAAATAATATTTATTTTTTGGATAGTTATTCTATCTCTTATTTTTTAAAAAAATCTCTCACAATTTCATACAATTTTTCTTTTCATAATTATAGATTCTCAAGCTAATACTACGTGAATATTTCAATATCTATAAAAATAAACAAGTAATTATATTAAATCCAATTCCATTAGAAAATTGTTTTTCTATGAAGGTGGTATTTAATAAAAGTAATTAGGTTAATATTAAGTTCTAAAACTATAATGATCGACGGGGTTATAAAAGATTTCAATTTGATTCACTTATACAACTTCAGATCAACACTTCAATATTTTCTCATAAATTTAAGCCAAAACAAAATATATCAATTATTAAATACATATTTAGAAATTTGAGAAAATAAAATTAATTATATATAATCTGATTTAGTATTATTAACATTTAATTGGAAAATATATACAACTCAACATACCAAAAATAACTTAACCGATCCAAATTATTATACCCAAAATAAAAGATTTAATTAAGATAACAAAATAACATAATTTAAAGCAATATTATATTTGTCTTTCTATTATATAAACTACAAAATAAGTTAAACTTATCAATAAATATTAAATAGAAATAAAAAGTTAACCAATTACAATGATTTTATTATTTTGTAATTGTTTGTATCCGTGTATGCACAGGAAAATCACCTAGTGAGAAATAGATATCCAGCGAAACATTCATAAAATATTCTAAATATAAAATTCAACAAACTCACTTTTTGACGAAATAAATAAGGGCAAATCTCCAAAATAGCACATATCTAAGTTTATATCACAAAAATAGCACTCAAAAACTAAAATGATCAAAATAGCACCTTTCAAAGTTTATCCTTTGAAAATTTTAATTTTTTTATTTTTTAAAATTTGAAATCTTATCCCCAAAACCTTATTTCTCAACTCTAAATCCTAAACCCTAAACTCTAAACCCTAAACCCTAAACTCTAAACCCTAAACCCTAAACTCTAAACCCTAAACCCTAAACTCTAAACCCTAAACCCTAAACTCTAAACCCTAAACCCTAAACTCTAAACCCTAAACCCTAAACTCTAAACCCTAAACCCTAAACTCTAAACCCTAAACCCTAAACTCTAAACCCTAAACCCTAAACTCTAAACCCTAAACCCTAAACTCTAAACCCTAAACCCTAAACTCTAAACCCTAAACCCTAAACTCTAAACCCTAAACCCTAAACTCTAAACCCTAAACCCTAAACTCTAAACCCTAAACCCTAAACTCTAAACCCTAAACCCTAAACTCTAAACCCTAAACCCTAAACTCTAAACCCTAAACCCTAAACTCTAAACCCTAAACCCTAAACCCTAAACCCTAAACCCTAAACCCTAAACCCTAAAATCTAAATCCTAAACCCTAAACTCTAAACCCTAAACCCTAAACCCTAAACCCTAAAATCTAAACCCTTATTTCTCAACTCTAAATCCTAAACCCTAAACTCTAAACCCTAAACCTTAAACTCTAAACCTTAAACCCTAAACCATAAACCCTAAACCCTAAACTCTAAACCCTAAACCCTAAACCCTAAATCCTAAACTCCACCCTTTAACTCTAAACCCTAAGTCTGTGACTTTTGATAAAACATTAAATGCTATTTTTGTGACTTTTGATCTTAAGTGCTAGTCTATTTTTGTCTTTTTCACAATAAATAATGACTAGGACCACATTATACATAGACAGAGTAAAAACGCGGGGGTCAAAGGACCCACAATCCGGCTGTATAAGTGTGTATTTTTGCTTCTACTCTATATTACCCGTTAGTTACTAACGCTAACGTTTCAACTCACATTTACACGATCTGCGTTTCGTGTTTATTTACGATGATCATCAAACGGTGATAACAATCAAGACATATCATCGTTTGTCTTGACTTTTATTACTATAGTATTGACTTTTTTTTTTCTCTCTCTTTTCCCATTTATAATAAAAAAAATGAATATGAATTTTTGAAACGAGACCAGTGATTGAAGCGGCGGTGGTGGTCATCATGAATAAATCATACAAATTGGAAATGATTGAAAAGTGACTGACAAATAAAAATACCAATTATATCCTGCACCAGGTTTTCAGAAAGCCCATGTTAGGCTCAATATCGTTTTAATCAAGCAGACACATAACACATGGGCTTTATAGCCAAACCGTTCAGTATTCCGGAAAAGTTTGTGGTTTTACATGGACGTTTCTGTTTAATTATGGGTTCGGTTTAGATTCGATTTGGTTTGGGTTATTTTGGGTCTAAAAAATCTTAAACTAAAGTCAGCCCAAATTAGTATGGTTTGTTTATGTTCGGTTTGGTTCGGTTTTACTTCGGTTCGGTTTTTAGTTCGGTTTGGTTTGTGTTTGGTTCAGTTTAATTAAGTTTTGTTTGTATTTTTCAGTTCAACCGAGTTTATTTTTTAGTTTTGTTCTTGTTCAATTACAAAAATATGATTTATAAAAATATAAACAAATCGTTTGACGAAAAAAAAATCATCATTTGATACTAAATCATTATTTCCTTCATATTTAAACGTAAAATCAAACATCACAATAAATATGTAGAAAATATAATTCAATAATTTATATTATTATCTTCAAACCTAATATAAATATAATAAAATAGTTTTTCCGTTTTGATGTTAATGTATGAGATTCATATTCTTTTATTTTATTTTTAGTTGTGCTTATTCTATTCATTTAAAAGTATAATGTATAAAATTATGTTTAGTTGTTTAGGCTAAATGGTTAAATATATTAAATCTTAATGTTATTAGTATATTTAATTAATCTAACTAAAAAAACACTTCGGTTTTTTGGTTTGGTTCAGTTTAAAACCAAACCAAACCGAACCATTTGGGTTGATAAAATCTTGAACCAAATGGGTTAGACATATACTTCAATTTGGTTTAGATCGATTTGGGTTCGGTTTGGTCGGTTTGGTTTGGTTCGGTTCGGTTCAGATTTTTTGCCCACCCTTATTTTATGAACTAATTAAAAAAATCAATGAATCCAAAACCGATTCGACCTATGTTATGGCCTATAGTGTTGGATCCTAAATCCGGTAATGGAAGTTTAGAATACTTAAACGAGTGTTTAGGAGTGATTAATGGGCCAAAAGTTTCGTTTATTAAAGTGTAAGCAAAAGACTGAATAGAGTTACGAAGAAAGAACTCGTCATCGTAATGACAAGCTTGTTAGCTAAACTACTTCTCTTTCTCTTTTCTCTCTCTAGTCTCTCGTGGTAAGATTTTTGTGTCCCTTATCAATGGTCACACCTCTTCTTTTATAGATGCCCATTGCGTGGAGAAGTTATTTGTTCGTCATGATTACATTCTGGCATGCTACAGTAATCGGCGGAGTTGTTAGTGGTTAGGTTCGGCGATCATCATTACACTATCGCTTGCGTAGGTTTACGTCTATCATCGGCGGTCGATCCAACCGTCTGTTCCTTGCGTGTGGAGGAGGTTCATCGGTTCGATCTGGGCCATTCATATGCTTTCGGCTTTTCTCCTTATGTCCAGTTTGCGAGTGGGCCGAAGGCCCATCCTCCAACACATAGGTGGGGGCTTCATAGTCACCTTTGCAGAGGCTAACTAGGTTTTGTTTGATGTTTGGTCTGTCTCATCGTTATAGGTATATGTATAATGTATGCCTTAGAAGATCCACAGTTTATGCTAAAGTTTTAAGAATTTAGAGGTGTTCAGTCAGTAGAGTGGGGGCTTTGGTTTTCTTATTTGAATGTCAAAACTAAACAAACAAAGAAAAAAAACAAATCTAACATGAATTGATTTGGTTAGTTAAATTTGAGTGGAATATTAGTAAACTACGAGGATTTAGTGAAAGCTAAAAACATTTAAACTCAAAATATTCCCTAAAAGTTATTCATATATTCTAATTCTAATTTAAAAGAGGGTTAGGCTAGTCCATCGAATATTCGTACATGTTTGATCTTTTTTTTTTTCCGGATCAAATACATGTTTGATCTTTAAGACTCGCAGTCTCGTAGGATATTGGATACATGTGTAGATGACCACTAGTAAACGAACCAACCAGCTGAGAGCATTTTCTCTCCAACTGGAACCGTATCCATTTCAGAGCTATATCCGACTTTATAATTGATTGTTGTGTCTGGCTCCCTATCGATTATGTTTAACTAAATAAAACACTCCTAAGTGGACTCACCAAGTTCATTATATATATCATCATCATGATACATAAAAATATCTAAAAAATGTTATTAAAAAAAATAAGAAATGTGAATAGAAGATGGGTGGTGGTTATTAAAGAATTGAATGCTCCCCTTGGTCAGCTCTTACATTTGTCCCCCGGAAAATTCTCAGCTTCTACTTCCTATTGATGGCAAACATCCCCATAACCATTCCTTCTCTTTTTCTTCTTCTTTGAGTTTCAGTTTTCTCTCTCTTTAATTCTGAGTGAAAAGATGAACTTCATTATTGAACAAGATGATTCTTCATGGAAGCTATGTTGATGTTTCTTTCTGACACCAACCAACAGTCAAAAGACAGGACCTTTTTATTTTCTCAAAAGGCTTAAAAGCTGCATTTTCTTCGTAATTAATTTCTTCCCCTTCTTATTTTTTTTTTTTTTGTGTACTCTGTTTCTTCTAATTTGGGGTTGGTTTCATCTTCGCAGGTTTATTAAAAATGTCTAATCTTTTAGCACGAACAGGACGAGACCGTCAACGTTATGACAACAACTTCCGTCTTGTTTCTGGGTATTTAATCTTTCTTTTTTTTGTTTCTTGCGGTTGACTTTATTAATTCTTGAATAGTTCTTGATATGATGGTTTTTTTAGTTTCATTTAAATAGTGGAAAAATCAGTTAAGTAAATAATTGAAAGAAATTCATGTGTTGACATATGATGACAGATGCATTCCGTATAGAGTGGTGAAAGATGAGGATGACTCGAGTGTTGACTTTGAAAACAAGCTTCAAGTTCTTATGGTATCATCTCCTAATCGACACGATCTTGTCTTCCCAAAGGTTTTTTTTTTTTTTTTGTCTTTTTCCTGTATCAACTTCTTCATGTTTGATGCTTCTGAAACTTTAATATGTGTACATCTTCAGGGAGGATGGGAAGATGATGAAACTGTTCTTGAAGCTGCTTCTCGTGAAGCCATGGAAGAAGCAGGAGTTAAAGGAATACTAAGAGTGAGTTCTCTCTTTCAATCACCAATCCGAGGAAGTTCTTGTATAGATTTAACTGAATGTTTCCTATAGGAAGAGCCATTAGGAGTTTGGGAATTTAGAAGCAAGAGTAGCAGTGCGGAACCTGACTGCTGCTTAGGTGGATGTAAAGGCTATATGTTTTCGTTAGAGGTGACTGAAGAGCTTGCGACATGGCCAGAACACGAAAACCGTGAAAGGCGATGGGTAAGTAGCACCCATTGTTGCTTTTGTATGTGTTTTATAGTAAAAGTAACTGATAAAGGTTTGTTGTATAAACATACAGCTGAATGTTAAAGAAGCTTTGGAACTGTGTCGGTATGAGTGGATGCAGTGTGCTCTTGAAGAGTTTCTAAGAGTAATGGCAGAAGATGGAAGGGGAAAAGAAGAGACTCTTGCCGCTTCTAGCCTTTCAAATCGAGAAGAGCGTCAAATCGGTTCCTCAGTACTGCTTTGTAGTTAAATTAGTTTCATTTCTCCTAGGCACATGAAACTTCTTCAATTGTTATATATTATGGAGTATTGGAATGCTTCTTCTGTAAACAGAGTTAAAACATGAGAAGCTATTGATTAAGACTCAGTTTCTTCCAAGTTTAGCATCTGACTAGAATGTGATTCCCAAAGAGACATATAGAGAAGCTACTTTTTAAGCTGTTACTAATAGGATCCATTGTCTTAGATGCTCTCTAAAACAACCAAACATACAAGATTTAAGGTTGTGGTCTCATTCACAGACCAATGGAACTGAGATCACCAATCTTTGCACAGCAGAAATGGCACTGGCTGGGAACATTTTAGACAACCGAGTAGGCTACGAGATATGCTGCTGCTGCGTGCTCCACTACTGGCTCTCTAGTGCCTCAATCGCAGGATCGGTCCTGAGATAATTTAGTAAGGGTTTATTTTATTTTTTTGCCTTTTTACAAATTTGGTTTTGGGGTTCCTCTACTTCATGTTGTCTGAAAGAACAAAAGCTACAACCACTAGGCAACAATAGGAAGCTATCTTTGTAGTTGTCTTCTCATGAGAGGTTGACTTAAGAACGATAAAATAGTACTTCAACATCTTGGCTTTGAGATGAAATAGGCAGAACATGAAAGACATGTGGATTTCCCATCTGTACAAAGATTCTGGAATAGATTGCAGTATTGGTCTTCTTGAAGCATGTGCAAATATCTTTACCCTGAAAACCCCCACGAGGTTGACTTCCAGAAAAGATGGCTAAGAACAAAAGTGAATGGCTCCAGCAATTTAAACCCCAAGTGCTTTGGCAGTAGCTAGATAAACATATTCTATTCCAATGCTATAAGAACCCTTTTGACTCTCGTGTTGCACCACAATTTGATCAAAAAAAAAAAGAAAGAACCCTTTTGACTCCTCTCACAAAATCGCTTAACAGGGATTCTCATCATAAGTACTAAGATTTGAAAATTCTTGTTACTTGTATCTTGAAGATAAAATGTTCCATCTAGGAGAGAGAATGAATAAGAGCAGCACCTGGGGCAATGATTAGCTTAGCTTTTTGACTAAAGTGACTGTGATCCCTTTAATAAAGTGTATTCCTCCTCTAGCTCCAATGGATGGATAAACCATAAACCTGCACGCAGGGAATCACCACAGAGAAAACTAATACATAACTTTGAAGGATTGTCTTTAGACATAAATAATATTAGCAAAAAACTTGCGAGAAATTAACAGAGAGGCCAAGTCTGAGAGTGAGAAAGGAGCAGTAAATGAGGCCAATGTAATGAAATAAGCAGATACATCCTTGAACACAACCGTTGCGAAAAGGCATCCACAGTTAAGGGTGTTCCTGCAGATAAATCACACAGAAACTGGCAGAGAGAGAACCATATTTGGGCAAATGAACCTGGAGGCAGAGACGTATCTATTTGTATTGAAGGAATGTCAGCTGATATACGTTAAAAAGAAAAACTGAACAAGGGGGCCCAACGACAATATCATTTCTAATCTATGATCGAATCTCTCCGTCGTCAATTTTGTTTCTTGGGAGAGAGGAAGGAAGACTTGTAATCTGGATCTGAACCTCTTCCATCTCCTTCTCTCAGGTTTGCTTCTTCAATTTTGATCTCTTCTTTCGATAGATTTAACGATTTGAAGAAACCCTCTGATGAAGTTTTATGGGGGGCTTCTCTTTTATTACCTAACCAAAGCTCCAAGCTTGTGTTTTTGTTTTGTGTCTCTTGCAATAACCTCATCAAATAGCCTCTCTTAGGTTCTATGCTGACAAGGGTTCTCTTCTCTTGCAGAGTTTCGAAGCTCTTTAAGAAGATCACATAAGAGCCACTGATTGATTTGCTTGCGCCTAGTTTTTGCAGCTTTTAGTTGATTCTCTCTTTAAACCATGGGAGAGTGGGTCATTGGAGCTTTGATCAATATTTTTGGAAGCGTTGCTATTAATTTCGGCACTAACCTTCTCAAATTGGGACATAACGAGGTCTTGCTATTTCCCTCTGCCATCAATACCATTTCGTTAGAGTTCTCCTCCTGAGCCTTACTTTTCTGTGTGTGTGTGTTTTTTTTTTGTGTATTATCCAGAGAGAAAGGCTAGCTTTACAGGATAACAGTGGTGGTGGAAAGACGCCGTTGAAGCCCATTATACATTTTCAGACATGGAGAGTTGGTATTTGCTTTAGTCTTTTAAAACCTTTTCAAGTTTATGTTATGAAGCTAGTTCTGACCCTCCTGGGAACTTACAGGGATCCTTGTCTTTCTTCTTGGGAATTGCCTCAATTTCATTTCCTTTGGTTATGCTGCTCAGGTAAGAGTTGGTTTGATTTTGATGGTTGCGTTACTATTTTGTCTTTAGTTCACTTACCTTGTCACACTCTCTTTTGCAGTCTCTTCTAGCAGCTCTTGGTTCCATTCAGTTCGTATCCAACATAGCCTTTGCTTATGTTGTACTGAACAAAATGGTCACCGTTAAGTACGTCAACATCCTCACTGTAATTTGCAACTTACTACTCTCTCTTCTAATTTTGTTTGGTCTGCCTTTGGTCACAGAGTACTTGTTGCTACGGCCTTTATTGTTCTTGGAAACGTTTTCCTTGTAGCTTTTGGTAATCACCAGTCTCCAGGTAAACTTTTCTTCAACATAAAAGGTTTTGGTCTATCGGTTGAGTGTGGGCTAATGCAAAGTCTTTTATGCTCAGTTTTCACACCAGAACAGTTGGCAGAGAAATACAGCAATCTGACATTCTTGGTCTACTGTGGGATTTTGATTATAATCGTAGCTGTAAACCATTTCCTCTGTAGGTTTGTCTTAGCTTTGCGTTTTCAAATTTTTACCCCTCTTTGGTGATGATATCTTTAATCGAAATGTAATAGGAAAGGAGAAGTGTTGTTGATATCTGTACCTGGACAAGAGATTAGCTCCTATTGGAAACTGTTGCTTCCTTTCTCATATGCTGTGGTCTCCGGCGCTATAGGATCATGTTCCGTTTTATTCGCCAAGTCACTGTGAGTTTGTAAATCTGGTGGCTATACTCATGAAGTGCTGATTTGAGTTTCATCTTGCAGCTCAAACTTGCTGAGGTTGGCCATGTCTAGTAGCTATCAACTGCATAGCTGGTTCACATACTCTATGCTTCTTTTATTTCTTAGTACAGCTGGATTCTGGGTAAAGTCCTAAAGCCAATGGAATATTTTTTTTTGGCTATTGGGATGATAAAGTTACTAAGTTAAAGATGTCTTTAATGTGCTGTTGTTGCAGATGACAAGATTGAATGAAGGGTTGTTTCTTTATGATGCAATTCTCATAGTTCCAATGTTTCAGATTGCTTGGACTTTCTTTTCCATCTGTACTGGATTCATCTACTTTCAAGAGTTTCAGGTTCATCTTTTAACTTACTTGATATATGTTCGGTCATCTTGTATCATTAGGCTTATCATTTTTCATTCTTATTTGAACAGGTCTTCGACGCGTTAAGAACAACAATGTTCATATTAGGAATGATGTGCGTGTTCATAGGCATATCGTTACTAGCACCTGATGATACAAGAGGCAACGAGACAAAAGACAGTACATTATCTCTGGACTCAATAGTGTCCTCGGAAGAGGACAGGTTGATACCACAATCATTTGAAGATGGACATAGCAAAGACACAAGAGTAGCTGTACAAGGAATGTATATGAAAGCAGCTGATCTAATTTCCAAAACAAAGGTACCCCACAAAGCTAAAATATCTTCACTGGTAAAGCTTTATCAACAACAAGCTTTTAACCCTTCTTTCTTTGTGTTGCAGGCTGCTTGTTTAACGGCATTGGGCTTTGGTGAAGACTCTATCAACGCATCTGCTATTCTTGTGATGCCAATGGTATCTTCCAAGATTACAGGGTTTAGAGGAAACGGGCTCGAGAGGGCTAAGATATTGTCCATGAGAGGAGGATCAGGATGGAGCAAACTAGCCATGCAAGAAGAAGGAACAAGAATGCTTGAAAAGACATCTCATCATCACCCTTCAAAGGCTTAATTAAGTAGACAGTTTCTCAGGTACATTCTTTTCTTAGCAAACTCTGTTGTTAGGACCCCATTAAAAAAAAACATTACACGTTGTGTATTTTTTGCAAAAACCAAAATGTATTATTACATTAAATCACTGTATATTAATTTTTTTTTGTTTGTTCGAGGCCCGTTAAAAAGAGTTTCATAAAGTACAAATGTAGTAGAAGTTTTCTTAGATCACTCAGTTTGATTGAGAGTTCGTTAATGCTTATACATAAGATTTACGGATTTTGAATCTTTGAAAAAGCGATTTAATAAATAAGATTAAGGAAAGAAAGATTTAGAAAAGATTTTCAACATGGTACGTGTAAACTTGGTCAGGATTAAAAAAATACAGATGTAAACAAGTTTAAATTGAGTTTTATCATTATTACAAATCCATAACTCAGGGCTATAGTTTATACAGTCTTGAGTCTCTTGACCGATATTTTGAGAATCAGAATGTAAAAAAAGGAGAAAACATGAGACAAGTTTTGGTTTCAAAAGCTACAAATCACTTCCAGTTGTTGGCAACAATGTCCGCCAAATCAACAACTCTCTGTGAGTAACCCCATTCATTATCATACCAAGCAATCACCTTAACCATATCATCTCCCATCACCATAGTGAGCGAAGAATCAATGGTGGACGACACATCTGAACATCTGAAATCAACTGACACAAGCGGCTCATCGCAGACTTCAAGGATACCTTTAAGCTCTTTCTCTGCGGAGTCTCTGAAAGCAGCGTTAATTTCCTCAGCGAAAGTCTTCTTGGTGACCTGCACAACGAGATCAACCACTGACACGTTAGGTGTTGGTACACGGAGAGCGATTCCGTTGAGTTTTCCTTTGAGGTTAGGGAGCACGAGAGCCACGGCTTTAGCTGCTCCTGTAGATGTGGGAACAATGTTTAATGCAGCTGCTCTTGCTCTCCTTAGATCACGGTGGCTAGCGTCTAGTAACCTCTGGTCACCGGTGTATGAGTGAGTTGTTGTCATTGTACCCTTTATGATACCTGAAATGTTTACAACATACATAAAACACATTTTCATTCAGGGCCAGACACATTTATCCGTACCGAAAACACAGTTTGGTTCGGGGTTCAGATACTACGAGTTACCCGAGCGGATACTTTTTCTAGAACCAAAAAACTGAAACCAAACCGGAACTAAACTGAGAACCGAATATGTACCTAAATTTTATATTATAGTGTTTAGACTTATAAATATTAAATATATTTAATTTTAAAATAATCAAATATTTTTAAATACTATTTATAAACCAAATTACCCCCAAAAACTAATTACTCTAATATTTTTTATCCAAAATATTTTAAATTATCTGCATTATCCAATAATTTTATCCGAAAAACCGGAATTATCTATTTTTAACCCAAATTAACCAAGAAACTAGAACCGAACCCGAAATTATTTTGGATATTAGTCGGTTCTCAGTTTTGTTACCCGAACCAGAAACCAAAATAATCAAACTAAGACCAAATTTAATTTGTTAGATATCCGAACGGATCCTATATTTCTAGAACCAAAAAAATCAAAAACCGAAATAAACCGAACCAATTCCGGTAATGCGGGGCCTAGTTTCATTGATCTGAAAGAACAAAAAAAAAGAAAGCGGAAGCAGAACCGTTGCATACCGAACTTTTGGTCGAGAACTTTGACAAAGGGAGCAAGACAGTTAGTAGTGCAAGATGCATTGCTAATGATAGGTTCATCAGGATTGTAAGCATCAGCGTTGACACCAACAACATAAGTTGGGATGTCTCCTTTGCCTGGAGCTGTAATGATAACCTTCTTGGCTCCAGCTTCAATGTGTTTCCCTGCACCTTCTCTATCCACAAACACTCCTGTTCCTTCAATGACTATGTCTATTCCCAACTCCCTAACAAAACCATTCAAATGATTATCTGCCTTTCGGACAAAGACTGATCAACTTCAGACACAGAACTGTGTGTTTTAACTTACTTCCAGGGAAGAAGAGACGGGTTGCGGTTAGACACAACCTTGATGATCTTTCCATCAACAGAGAGAGCAGCGTCTCCGGAAGGTTTCACATCCGCGTCGAAGATTCCAAGAGTAGAGTCGTATTTAAGGAGATGTGAAGCTTGCTTGACACCACCGGTATCGTTGATGGCAATGACATCAAAGGGAGAGTCCTTACGACCATGCCAGCATCTCAAGAAGTTCCTCCCGATCCGACCGAAGCCATTGATGGCTACTTTTAGTTTAGCCTCGGTCACACCTTTCCTGTATCCACCACTGCTTCCCATCTGGTGGAAACATGATCAGTTACAATGGTATATGAATGAGACAGCTCTTTATAGAGTACTAGTTTGTGTTATAAGATTGCATGATAAGGCAGAACATGGAAGGTACAGAAAACTCACTGCAGAAGTCTGGAAAGTGATGGCGGAGACAAACTCATCGGAAGAGAGTTTCTTGCCGAAGGGGAGAGAAGCAGAGGAGCTTCTCAATCCTGAGAACTCAGTGAAACCCTGAAGACCAAAACACATTTACTTAAACTTTTTAAGATCATGTAATAGATATCAGAAGAAGAAGTAAGGTACCTGAAGAGATGGTTTTGGCACAGAGAAAGTAGCCGAAGCCATGGTGACCAGGAAGGATCAAAGTTAAGGTTGTAGGCTTGGTAGCAGCCGATGCTAGAAAGATATTTTGAAACAGAGATGTGGTAATATAGTAAAAGGAAAAGATGAGTTGGAGGCAAAGGAGATTAGATTCTGGATAACTTTCTTACTCATCTGTGTGGTTGTGGTTATCAAATCACTCTATTTGTAATCTTCTCATGTTTCTATGATCAAGAATACATCAATCCTTGACCTCATTTTTTTTCACTTTGGGCTTTTCACTTTGGGCTTGTTTCTTCATCGTGTGTGTGAGTCTCTAACTAGAGAAGAAGTCTTTATGAGTTTATTAGTCTATTACAAACACAGAAAATTATCATGTGATATTGAACCAGACAAGATTGTTACAACTGTTGTCTTGTCTGCAGCTTACCGTCTGAAACAAATAACCATAAGGAAAGTAACAATGCATATCAAACTTAAAGCTAAAGCTAGTTATTCACAATTTTGAAGGTTGCAAAGATCATTACTGTGACAGGCAAATCCATGAGGCTACTAAAGTCAAGATCAAAATATCAACCTTGCTAGATCATTCAACAAGTGCAAAGTCTCACATTCTTTACAACAATGACTAACATATATCTAGCAAACAAAAGCTACAGTCAACCTTGGTAGAACAATCACTGAACTTTGAAAGATGATGTTGAAATTTCCAGTGTTATGGCCTTAAATTAGCATAGTAATCGGTGGAGTTCTCAAGACAGAACATGAACTTTTTACACAAAATTTTATCGATATCTTCCTGAGACAAGCAACCTTTAGATACAAATGCGTACAAGAGAGTAGAGACGCAATCAGCAAAAGAGATGTAGAAGAGATTTTTTTTATTTGGAATTTTATTAGATGAAACTGAGATATTACATAAACTCAGAATGTTGGTTTTGGCTATGTTTGATTTGAGCAACAGTGATCTCAGCTTGAGTTCTAGCCAGAAGACTTTCAGTTTTCTGGATTTGAGTCTGGAGTAAAGAAATCATCCCAACACATCCATAAACAGGATCTTCAATTCTACATGTTGCTTCAAAGCATAAAGATTCCACTGCTTCAGCTCTTGTCTGAACAGGAAGTTGCTGTAAAAAAAAAGATCACCATCAATATTCATACTGTTATATATAAACCACTAATGCAATAACGTTGTCTTAATTTCGGATTGAGAAAAGATAACACAAAAAAGAAGATTTTATATACCTGAAGCATTTTGGAAACATTTCCAGCACCATAGATTCTGTGGACACATGCAAATTTTTCAGGATTGTTTGGAGGGAAATAAGGTGAGAAAACGCAATCTTTTGGACATCTTCTTCTCAGATATCTGCAAGCAGCACATCTTTTAGGATTCATCACAGATTTTCTAAAGAGAGAAGAAAGATTACAAAAAGATTGTGAAAATCTAAGAACAAGGATTTGACTTATTTCAAAAAGATTCAGCACATCTTTCACTTATTTGTATTCTCTTTTGTTTCCTTTTCTTTTCCAATGATCCAACGGCTACTTTCCAGTTTATGAAACTTTTGATGACATTTACATAAGGTAAGATTATGAATGTTGATTATCAATTTATCATTATGGCTAATTAGAATATATTACCGTTAGATGCAGCTTCTTGATCTTCCAAATCTCATACTCCAATATTTTTTTCAGTAACATAACTACAATAGTAATACAGAACAAATTGGATTTATAACTCCAGACGTCAATTTTTTTTAATCCAAAGTGAAGTATGATGTCGTCTCCTTAAAATAGTTATACATGAAATCAGGTATAACTACAGGAAAACTGAGAGTAGAAAAGTTACCGAAACCATAATCTCTTTCACTATCTTTGTAACAAAAGTGCTGCTCCAACCAAACCAAACCAGAGTGTCAAGATAGCCAAAAGATCAGGTTCTTCTACCCACTGGTGGTCGTCCTAAACCAAGAGTTTTCCAAGAAAGTCTTCACTTGAGTTAAGCTGATTCGTAGTTGATTCATTCATACGCCTGTTCTTATCCCTCTCCTTGTTCCATGTCACTGCATAGCTGTGCACATAACACAAAACAAATAGCAGGACTAGGGTGTCTCTTGTCTATTTGCTGGTAAACCATAAGGAAGAGTCATGTCTTAAGAAGAGGGAATTAGATGTATGGGGAGGGAATGGGAGAAGGTAGAGAGATTAGATACGGGCCATGGATGATGATGATGAAAATGGAGTTGCATAATGGAATTTGATTTCAGGAGTCGAGAGAAAGGGTTGGTGATGGTGGCAACCGGGGAAGGAACGTGAGGTGGAGGTGAGAGGATTGAGTTTGGATGCTTTTTTTGTGTTAGCGTACGGAGTTATGAATATGCAGGGTTGAACTTAAATGCAAGTATGGTTGCTTGCATCAGCTTGAATAATTTCTCCTGTTGATGCCTCTTGATCCACTTATCGACGTGAGATATCAAACTAAGTCTTACATTGGAGAATTAGATAAATAGTATCTAATATATAAAGAGATGTCCAACTCTAATTAGTACGAGGTCTTTTGGGATGGATTCCAAAAGTAAATCCATGTGAATCAGTCTCTAAAACCCATAATGGACAATATCGTACTAATCGGATAATACTGAGTTGGACATATGCTTTAACAATCTCAACAATTGGTATCAGAGCCATGTTGACGAGAAATCTGCAATAAGACCGAAATACCATTCGAGAGATGAATGGTATCCTATGAGTTAGAAATGAGAGGTGTGTGGCAGAGATTAAGTCAGGAAATCCAGGAAGTTCAGTTGTGGGACACGAGATAAGTGAGGTCCTTAGTTTGAGGGTGAGAATGTGAGATATCAATCTAAGTTCCACATTGGAGAATTAGACAAAGAGTGTCTTATATATAAAGAGATGTCCAACTATAATTAGTACGAGACCTTTTGGGATGGATTCCAAAAGTAAATCCATCCGAGTCGGTCTCTAAGGTCCAAAGTGGACAATATCGTACTAATCGGGTAATATAGAGTTGGACATGGGCTTTAACAATCCCAACAATCCAAATGTTGACAGGGATACATGATGCTTGCCAAAAGTACAGCTGGTGTAAGTTAGGAGCATGGCTGCTAAACGGCTTCATGAATGATCTTAACCAAAGAGATTGTGTCATGCAGTCAGATCCGAGCACATGCATTTAAAAAGATTGCAGGCAGACCTGGTGTCTTTCGAGACCAGTAAGAGAAACATGGATGAAACTGTTGGCGCAAGAGTTGATGAAGAGATTAGAGAGACATCATTAGTCTCTCCTCTGCCACTCCAAGTTATTTCTTATTTTTGTGTGTGGGTGGGTATGTGAGTGCATCTGCATGTCCTATTTGTATTCATTGGTCACATTTTCTATGTCTTTTCTTTCTCACTTTACTTATGTTCAATTTGTTGGTAAGTGTATATTCCATGCATTGCGTTGTTCTCTGTTTTTTACTATGTGAATTTTGGTATTTGATAACTTGAAACGAGTTTGAAAATGTTCAGCTGGAAAAAAATGGCTTCTGTTTCATGTTTGATACTACTCTCTTATTTCTGAATCCTGAATTTTGCACAAAAACATCATCACTGATGGCAGTGGCGAACCTAGTTGATGGTGTACTTTTTCTTTTGCATTTTGAGCTCGTTATTCAGTTTAATGTCTTGTTATGAAGTAAACTAGTCATGGTTTCTTGTTTGTCTCAGAAATAGAAACGTTCCTCTTCAGTCTTCACTCACGTTTGGCTTGGTCTGAGTTACCCCCTAGATGAAGATGGTAGTAAGATATCTCTTAATTTTCTTATTAGTAAATAAGTCTATTTTGCTTCTCAAATTCATAACAATGTTCAAATTGAAATCATATAGAAGGATATATATGTATTTCTACTCCCAACAAACCAGGTTTGGAAGTGTTAGACTCAGATACTGGTACGAGTCCAAGTCTTTATTTTTTCTACATTCAATATCAATGCCGCGGCATTTCTGGCTTTATGTCTTGAGGTTTTCTAATCTCTTTTATCAGTTGTTAGATATGTCAAAGCGAATTAATGTGCAGTTCCTTAATGAGACTTATACAAACCTCATTAATTTACTCTTATATAAGGTAATTTATTCACTATCATTAATTTATTGGACGAAAAGTATAATTAAGCCAAAGTAAATTAAAAAAAAAAAGAGAAAACGAAGGAGTGCACGTGGTCCGTGATTGGAGACGCAGGAGATGTTACATGCACCACATGTCTAAGAGCATGGTTATCGCCATATTTCTTAGCTATTATGGGTCGAAATAAAAATGAAAAATACTGAAAACGTTTGCAAACGGACCATCTCATTTCTTAGTTAAGAAGTTCTCGGGCTCGTCCTTCAGGGACAGGTGTCACATGTTAGTTGGGTCTAGGGTTTGTGTACGGGAAAGGAGTATCTCTCTCTCTCGTTCTTCTCATTTCTTCTTCTCTCGAACTCTCTCGACACCGACTAGGTGGCAAAATCGAAATCCCAATCGTTCTTCACATTTCTTCTTCCGTCATCCCAAAAGTTCACCGGCGATTTCATGCCCAAATCCAAAACCTCTGGTTGATTGCGGTCACTCGACATCGATTTCATCGATCTGTTCTTACCTCCGCAGACGTCCATTGCCCTAATCGAAATCCTCTCGTCTGCTGATTCAAATCTAAATAAGGTATCTGTTTATCCTCCGTTTAGAGATTTAGATGATTTTGTTGTGATGATATCATTGCTGTTTCTGTTTATTTGGTTTGTGCATGGTTCGTTTTTTTCCTCTGTGAAAATCTTGAAAATAAAATTGAAATAATCAAATGGATATTTAGTTACATTGATTGCTTTCTGAATTAGGGTTTGCTTTATGTGAGATAATTAAAATTGAAAATATGAGATATAGGGGTAGCTATGTTTGAAAATCGTGTTTGAATGTTCACGGGGGATTGACATTTTTTAACAAAGTTTGATAATCGTGTGATAATCCCCGGGTTTGCAATCAGTGATATTTTTTAACAAAATTTTAATCGTCTATTGTGAGATTGTAATAAAGCTAATCTAGTATTGTGAGATTGTTATACTTAACTCTTTAAAGAAGAAGAACAAACATATCCACCAAACTACAATCGTTATTAATGTTAAGTCTGCTTTTGTACCATTTTATTGTGGTGGTTAATGCTTAGTTAAAGGTGTGCATTGAAGTGTTGTGCTATTACTTGCGAGTACTGGTTCACTGTTCTGGTTAGTGCTTAGACTTACTCTTAGTTACCTATGTGCGAATGTTGACGATGGAGAGTGCCATGTTTGAAAATGGTGGGATGTCGCAGTTATGGAGGAGATGAAAGCAAGGGATAGACACACACTTGAGCTCGCTGAGAAGGTAGATTTTCTAACCTTCATGACTGACTATGAGACTGAGCAGAAGTTGGGTAAGCTAGAGAAGATAGTATCTGAGCTAGGTAACAAGAATGCAGGTTTAACCAATCGGTTTGAAAGGGTTGTTTGTGTATTGGTCATTGCTTTAGTGGTATTAAGTTTGGTGGTAATGTTTAAGTAACTAAGTTGTGTAATGTGTAATGGTTGTAATGGTTTCTTTATCACCTTCCCACTGTGACTGATTTACGGATTTGTATTTACTGTTATGATTGTAATGGAATATCAGGTGCATATAAAATAAACCAGGTTCGCCGTTATTAAAAATCCATCTAATTTATGGGATAAATCCAAGATAGAAAATATTATGAGAGCATGTATCATACTCTATAATATGATTGTCGAAGATGAATGATGTACACAGACTCAGGATGACACGTTTCAAGATGAGGATATTTATTTTTGCGTCAAGATGCCTACTGAGCTTTTCAATACACTTGATTGTCGAGCAAGAGTTCGGGATAGACCAGTCCATAAACAATTAAAACTTGATTTGATCGAAAATATATGAGATCAATTTGGGACTGAAAATTAACATTTCATGTTTAAGTTTCTATGAATTGAATAAAAATTTATTTTTTTTTGCATTTTTAATGTTTTTTTTTCAACCTTGTAATTTTTTTTTTAACATTGTAATTTTTTTTTCAACTTTGTAGTTTTCTTATGTTTTCTATTTTAATATTATATGTTTTATTTTAAACACAAATAACTTACTAAAAAAATAATTAAATTTTCTATTTAACTAAGAACCAACAAAAGTATCTACCAATAATCTCCACTTTTACGCAAGTATCTTAACTTCATCTCTTAATCTACATATATTAATAAACTATCTTAAGAAACTTCGTCTTGGTCCTAGCAATAAGGATGCTCTAATGTCTTTGGATGAATACAAGAATAGAAACATATATATTAATATTATTTGACAATCAATAGAAAAGGGATAACACTTGAGGATTAATAATGTACAATTAGTCATCGCCGGTTCATGGTTTTAAAATGCGAAGTGACATTTACATACTAACCACTTATTTTGGAATAATCTGTTTATAAAATAGTCCTATCTTGTTGATCCCTATACCAAGTCATTCTTAGTAATCTAATCTCAATTCTTTGTCCACTACGTGTACTTAAACATATAAAACGTTATCTGTTTGGTAGTATTCTAATCTCGAATATTTGCCATGTTCTTCTTTCTCCCAATATTTTTTTTTTTAAAAGAAAAGAGTTAAACTTGGATCTATTAAAGACACAGACCTAACCTCCGGATGGAGGTACAGTCCACGGATAGACCTTCTCCTGGGCATTCAAATGAGCCAAAAGCAATAGCCCATATCCGTGTGGCCAGCGGAGTTTGAACCAGAATTCGCCGTATTGAGTTTATTTCCTTAAGCGCCACTGGACTACCACCACTGGTTAAATACAAGAGAAAAACATGGATTGTACAAAGCATGATACTAATCAAATTATATTGTAGGTTGGACCGGCAAAAACATGAAAATATATTAATTTGACAAAAATTGAAATTATATCTTTAATGGTTATTTGAAATTTCATTGCAAGAATTAGATATCTCGGCTCGAAGCAACTAGCAAGTGCTGTAGCTTTAACTAAACATGAGTCCACGACTCGAGCCCTACTACACCATTTCTCGTGTCTTGTAAAGGGATGGATTAACTTTTGAAAATTTTAAACCCTATCTAAAAAGAATCCAAAAATACACTTGCACATGCACGGTGCACGTATAAGCGAGGGAGACCTCTTGTTTTGTTGTTTAATGCTTAAGGAAGTATTTAAAGTTTGTAAAAATGATTAGATCACCGTTCCATTCACTATTATATTAATTTTTTTGCTAAACATCTCTCTCTAAGCATCTCCATTAATGCTATCTCCATTAATGCTGCTCTTAGATGCTCTCGTTATTTATACACTTTACCTAATCTGTTTGTCTTCTGTCATTTGATTAATTTTGAAAGCGTTAGTTTGGTTAGCCTCATATCTCAAAAGCATATTCTGCTTTTCAATTTTGTGACGTAGTGCTCAGTATTATTTTTAGCGTTTTGCGGGCTAAATTAATCGGGTTTTTCTATTCTAATCATTCAATCATTTTTTTTTCATTTCTCTGGAGACATAGTTATTCCAATTCATAAAATAAAACTCTGTAATGATTGCTATACGACAATATTATTTTTGGAGGTTTTTAATCTGTCATATAGAATTCTGACAATATATGTGTGTGTTTATTTGTTTTTTTTATTTTTGAAAAGAGTGTGTTTATTTGTTGGTAAGTTACTTTATGTAAGTTCTATTTTGGGATCAAAATGCTCTAGATAAGTTTCACAAATGTTAACGTGAATTTCACTACTTTTGTTAGCTCTTATGCGTACTTAAAGGGTAATTTGATATAAAGCTTTTAAATTTCAGAATCTATATGAGAGTTCTTATTTGATTAAAATTGTTGGGAACTTTACGAGGTCAAAATCGTCACCGGCCATTGTGTCAGGCCGGCGATAATGGAGAAAAGAAAAAGCTTCACAGGCCCCGTCCATTATTGTAATTACTTTGATTTGACAATAGTGATTAAGGATATTTTGGTGTGTATATAGGTCATATATAATATTTTAAGCATAAATGTTTTGGTTTCTTAACAATAGTTGCTGAAAATAAATATTATTTGCTTTTATCACCAAATGCTACCTTTTTTTTTCGTTTCTATTGTTATTGTTTCTCTTTTTCGTTTTAACGATTGTTGACGAATTAGTTTATTATTTGAAAAAAACAAGATACAGAAATAAAGGGTAACTTGTTTTTTATTTTTTTCATTTTGAAGCATGTAGAAGACAGTTTATGAAAAGAATGAGAGAAATTTAGAGTTATAACAGTATGAGTGTGACTGTATATCACAACTAAAGTGAAAATAAAAAGAGAACAAAACATCATTTACTCTATTTTTTTTAATCAAATGGAAAAAATATTTAGTTGATTTTACTTCAATTTTCTTTTTGTCTTTTATGCTTTTAAAATTATTTTTTACTCTTTTATTTAAAAGTAAATTGAGAATAAAAGAATGAAAACAAAATAAAATATTTTATACTTTTCATTTTATTGTTATTTACTCTAACTTTTTTCCCTCTATTTATTCTAGTTATAAGAGTAAAGTAGACTAAATAAAAAGTGAAAATGAAAAAAAAATGAAAAAGGTTTTTTTAACACTATGAAGAAGGTTAAAAAGAAAAAAATAACAGAGTAAATGTATTCCTCTTATAAAATATAGAGTAAAATTGTTAGTGTGCTTTTCTCCTTTGATACAGTAATTAACTGAAATGGTGAAAGTGTTAGTTTATCTAATTGATAAAGTTTCGGCTAAATCTAGAATAAAGTTAAATCTAAAGTAAATATTTATTCTATTTATGATATACAATCAAAACTTCTATGTTATTTTTACCTGGTTACTCAGAGAGGTTACCAATCATACTCTACAAGAATGAGAGAAGTAAAAAAAAACTATTAGAAACAATTCAAATTAAAAAGGAAGATGAAAACAATTTAAAGCCCTTTATCAAAAAAGATGAAAACAATTAATCAGAGTATTCAGAAGATATGAATATGGGCACAAAATGAAAAAGAAAAACATGGGAAAATTAAAGAGTGGGAGGGGTAAAGGACAGGCTGGCAGTTGTGATTGGACAGTGACATAGCCAGCTGTATCCCATTCACTAACCAATCATCGCTATAAACCGACCGACACGTGATCAAAGCGGGATCCGCCATGTGACTTCTCCTTCAGTAATTGTCCCTAATCGTCGCGGTTTGATAGCTAACCGTTTTTTTAGTCCGGTTCGACCGTATCACAATCTTGCAACCGATCAATCCAACTAGGCGATTAATGGAACCCCTAATCCATTTCAATTCCTCTTTATTTTTTTCCTGCTTATTAAATGACCTTTTATTAGCCAGTCATCATTTCCACAAGTTTTCATTTCAATATAAACATTGAGAGATATATCGTTGAATACGTACAACACCTTATTATTCTAAAATTAGCACACACAAAAATACCAAATAACATTAATTAAAAATTAAAAAAGACTTTTTATTTATATTTAAATTTGATTTTAGTGATTAGAATTTACGTTTACTATTTACTATTTAGAAGGTGGAGTTGAAGTAATAATTTAGGTTTTTAAGTGATCTAGTCATTTTATCTTTTAATTAGTTTTATTTTAGTCATTTTCTCTTTATGTGCTAGTTTTGTCATAATATGGTTTTTTGCTATCTAAATCATTTGTCTTAATAACTTTTTCGAGCATGTGATCTTTTTATTACAGCAGAAAATATAAATAGCACAAGACATCATCTCTTATTAATCTTCAAAAATAGTGTAAATGGTAATGAATATTATGCAATAGAAATATTCCACTATTGTAGAATAGACGACTCAAATGGTAAGATATGTAAAGACAATGCAACATGTATAAGTATGTTAGGTTTTCCAATAACAATTACATTCAAATTTCCTTATAAGTTCTCGTATTTCTATTAAACTATTTTGGCTCCCATATTTTATAATAACAAAACTATTATTTGTATGACAGAAGAAATGGTTTTATCTACACTTTGACATAAGACACACATACTTGCCTCTATATATACACCTAAGCACACAAAAGAAAACCATACCAGTCACTACTCTCAAAACGTTTTAATTAACCTCGAATCAATTTATTCTCTCCCATCATGCCGACCAGAAACATCGCCATCGGCGGAGTCCAAGAAGAAGTGACTCACCCCAGCGCACTTAGGGCGGCCCTCGCTGAGTTTATCTCGACTTTGATCTTTGTCTTCGCCGGCTCAGGCTCAGGAATTGCTTTCAACAAGCTCACTGACAATGGAGCCACCACTCCTTCAGGCCTTGTCGCCGCTGCCTTAGCTCATGCTTTCGGTCTCTTCGTCGCTGTTTCTGTCGGTGCCAACATCTCCGGTGGACACGTTAACCCTGCCGTTACCTTCGGTGCCTTCCTGGGTGGAAACATCACTCTCCTCCGTGGTCTCCTCTACTGGATTGCTCAGCTTCTTGGCTCAGTCGTCGCTTGCTTCCTCCTTCAGTTCGCCACCGGTGGCTTGGTAACATCTTTTACTTATTATTACTATACTAAATCGGTTTAATGTTTTGGTTTCAGAAATTAGCCATTAAACTATTGAATGGATCTAAACAATATGTTCGGTTTATGTAGCTAATTTTAGTTTATGGTTAGAAACCTAAAACAATATGCTCGGTTTATCTAGCCAATTTGAGTTTTTCAGTTTTAGGAGAATATTATTTTGAATTTAAATCACATAGTACGAATTAATTAATTGCTCATGCTTAATTTTTAGTGAAAACTATTTTAACTCACATAAGAAAATTATGTTTTCGTGGAATTAGTATTGATTTACATAGAAAAACAAAACAATCAAACTAACTTTCTTTTTGTGCAACAAACAATCAAACTAACTAAAACTTCATTTGGACCAGTTTTTTTTTTTGTTCGGTTTTTTATGTTCCATAATGAATATTCCAACTAAAACCACGCTTTTGACCTAACTTTTCCGGCAAGCAACTAAACCTACCTTTTGAAAACATTAAATTTTTAGGCAGTTCCAGCGTTCGGTCTCTCCGCAGGAGTTGGAACCTTGAATGGTCTCGTCTTCGAGATCGTGATGACCTTCGGGCTCGTCTACACCGTCTACGCCACAGCCATCGACCCCAAAAACGGTAGCCTAGGAACAATCGCACCCATCGCCATTGGTTTCATCGTCGGAGCTAACATCCTTGCTGGTGGAGCTTTCAGCGGAGCCTCCATGAACCCAGCCGTCGCTTTCGGACCAGCCGTCGTGAGCTGGTCATGGAGTAACCACTGGATTTATTGGGTTGGTCCTCTTGTCGGTGGTGGACTCGCCGGAATCATCTACGACTTTGTTTACATCATCGAAAACGGCCACGAGCAATTGCCCACCACTGATTACTGAAGACGTTCAAAATTAAATGTTGTGATATGATTTGTTTTTATTTTCTCATCGTAATTGAATTTCTATGTGGCCGTTGGATCTTCTTTTTAGATGAATCCTTGTCCGTTGATGTATGTTGTATTTGGGTTTGTTGTTGGAGTTGCCTTGAAGGCTTTTTAGACGAATGTGAATTATGCATGCTTCTACTTTTATTTTCTTCTTTATTTCTTGTTTTTTTAAACTTTATAATCCTTATCAAGAGAATAACTTTTATTTTGATATTTATTTACTTCACTGCCATTTTGCTGATGTGGCGGTTCTAGGTGCTCTCTCGACCCTTGTTCAAGAGTATCATTTTATTACTAGAAATATTACATAGATTGCCATTGGTATTACTGATCATTAAAATTATTTTACACTATACTTGGAATACTAAATATGTCGTTTGACATATTTTAAAATAAAGGAGGCAACACTTATTGTGCCACAGTTTCCATATGTAATATAATTGTTGACCAAGCTAATAAATTACCCTGATTTTGTGTTTTCACTTCAGTACTGTAAAAGAGATATTTTCGTGTCTTATTGTGTTCAGACTAACTTTCTTGGCTTTTATTCAACTCGTGTGAAGATCCGAGGATTTGCCAAAGATGTTTTTAACAAAACCAAATCCAAGCTATAATGTTTAATTATGTAACTCATTATATTTCATGTAAAAATATATAACATTGATAATTTATAATGTAAGAATCGTTTTAGTCCGCGCAAGACGCGAATGTTAACATAGTTGCCTATTATTAGCAAACAGTCAATATATTGATGACTTAATCCAATTTCAAACATGGGAAAATTATGAATAAAATGTCTTTGCAACAACGAAGAATCAACGAGATATATCATAAATTTTCATGTCGTCGAAAAGCTATTTTAAAAAAATATATATATATAAAAGAGAAATGTTTGAGTTACATATTTTATGAATGTAATTCATCTCAGAGAAGAAAAAAACACAGAGATAACTCCACAAAATACTAATCATTATGTTGGATTGCTCCATGTCATCTAGGTCTGGGACGGATCGGATATCCGGTCAATTTTAAGGTATCCGGATTCGGATCCTTATCCGGCGGATCCATAATTTTACTATCCTTATCCGGATTCAGGGTTCTCGGATATCCGGATGTCGGATATCCTTCTAAAAATTGTAATATCCGGCAGATATCCGGACTTAAAAATTAAGATATCCGGATCCGGATCCGGCTTTGACGGATCTAACATTTTACTATCCGGATCTGGACTCAACCCCTCCGGATATCCGGATTTTCGGATCGGATCCGGATCGAATCTCGGATCGAATCCGGAAATGTCATCCATTCACGATTTATTATTTTCTTCTTCCAACATTTCGGCGGGAATATGTATGGACACTTTCGTCATTTTGATTTCATTTTGTTTGCTTTGGAAACGTGAATAGAAGATAGATGGAAGGGGGCAGATTCGCTAAATCCTTGTGGGGTAAATTGGATAGGGAAGTTCGTGAAACAAGTGGACACGATCCATCTACTTCTAAGACCTATCACACCATGTGTTTACATAGTTGTGTTAAAAATAAATATCTAACGAAAACTGTGTCAAATACAAATTACAGTAGTTCACTAGCGAGAGCCAAAAGATCTGATCTTGCCTGAAATCGTTTGACTTTAATTATTGCAGCATAAGCATCTCCTAGCTGTAATGGATCCAAAAAAACATAAACTGCTCTCATACTTATGAGGTAATGGTATATATTGAGCAAAATAAAAGACCCCAAAGGTTGTGTTTCAAAAACAAAAAAAAAGAGACCCCAAAGGCACAAAGTGCGGTGTAGAGACCGGTTTAGTCGGCCAAATGTTATACCAAATTTTCTTTTTTCTTTTTCTTTTTCCTTGTGATATGAATCGTACAAGTTTGCAAAGATAGGCTACAACAAAGACCATGCACAACGGGAGTACACGACCAATCCTTAGCACGAAAACTTAGGTAAAACCGAATATAATAATATTACTTAGATTAATCTGCGTAAGGATTGGTCCGTCATCAAGGCTTTTAAGAGATTGATCCTTAGCAACGTGTCAACTCCTGAGTGAGACGGGGTCAGTTTGATTTTGGGTTTAGTTAAAAAAAAATTGTCATTCGCGACCGAAACCAGAAAAAAAACCGGAGAGCTCGAGGAAAGGCGATATTTTGGCGATTGAAACCGATCGTCTTCACGAAGGTAAATCGAAGCCTAAACCTGTATTTTTGTTCGATTTAGCTTAGTTTTCATCTAGTTTCGTCTCATTTTAAGGTTTCGGGGATAGGTTTGAATCGATTTGGGTTTCAATCTGAAGCGGAATTGTATCTTATTTCTTAAACGGTTTCGAAATGAAAGGTGTTTTAAACGGAAGAGGATTTTCTCTTTTTTTCTCAAGGGTTTCTCAACCTTTTAGGTTTGATATGTGTTCGCTTTCATTGGGTTCGTAATATTTTAAATTCCAAATCACAGAGGTGATTATATAAGCTAGTCTTCTTTTTGATCTGAATCTGAAATATCTTAACTTTGCTTGTCTTACGGATACTTTGGAAGGTTCCTGTCACATGTATTGTTAAGAGTACAGACAAAGAGATTCTATGTTTTGCTATATCTAGCTGTTTAGATTTGACTCCTTGAAATTAAAATTGTGCATTAAAGATCATTTTTGTGCTGTTTACTCAAGTACACTAGTGAAGTCTTCATGCGCCTTAGTTAATATGTTTGGTTGAATAATCGTGTCTGACTGCTTAGATGATTGCTTCTTATTCCAGATGGCGAATCCGCTTGAACCTCATTTCTTAAAGCCTCTGCTTCCTGGTTTCCACAACGGCGTCGTAAACATACTCTCTCTATTTCTCCTACGTATATGTTCCCATTTTGTGTGTTTGCTTAACTTTGCCAGTATTGACTTGCAGACAATACCACTAAGCTTCTTCTCACAGCACATACAAGGGAAGACGAACGGGAAAAAATGGAAACTAAGATCGGACGCTTCTGATCAAACTTGGGAAGTGATACAAGAAGGCAAGGCAGGCGACTCACCGGAGGTTGGAAAGATTTCACGACAGCACATGACCTTCAAATCGGTGACATTCTCGTCTTCAAACACGAAGGAGACATGGTGCTACTGCTTATTGTAAACTTGAATTTGGCTATGTATCTCGGAGAGATTGTTTTCTTTTGCCTCAAAACTTGTTTCTGTACTTTTCAAAACTTGTTTTTGTTAAACTCCAAGAAGTTCTTTTTAGTCCTCGGTTGTTTCATTCATAAACTTGTTTCCTCTTGTTCAAAACTTGTATAATTTGATATAGAAACTTGAAAACAGATTAGAAATGTAATAGAAACTTGAAAACAATTGAAAAAAAAATTATAACTTATAAATACCACTTTTAAAATTGATTAAAAGATTACAAATGCAATAGAAACTTGAAAACTATTTAAAAAACTATTAATAAATATTGTATCTTTCTATTCAATTATGTTATAAATAAAATTATTTTATTTCACTTTTATTCACTTTTAAAAAAAAATTAATTTTTAATTATTAAGGATTCCATAACTGAAACTCACCATTAGACTAACATTTTGGATAACGATTTTTAACTATTGCAAAAAAAAAAAAATTTGTTAAATATTCCTAAGGACCCCGTGGTGAGGCTCACCATTGCGGGTGCCCTTCACGATCATCTAGGTCTAGGCATACCAACCCACGATCAAATAATTGAAGACTGTTATAAGATAAACTTTGAAATGATCCTCCACTCCTTTACCAACTCAAGCACTATGATCATCTATTCATCAAGCACTATGATCATCTACTCATCAAGCACTATGATCACCCACTCATTTACCAAATCAAGCACCATCTTTGATATTTTATGTATTGTTGCTCACTATAAATACCATCACTCATCTCACTCTTTTGTACACAATTACATCTTCTTCTTCTTCCTTATAATAAACTCTTTCTCTCATATTAAGTGTTATTTGCTTCCTACGGGTATTGAATTCTACTCTTATTTAAATTTCCCGATACTATAAATTATAAGTTATTTCATAACATTATCTTTTTTTTTAAACTAATTTTTGTCTTCTTAATGGTGGATAATTTACACTAGAGAAATATTACGATTTTACAACCAACTTTTGCCACATACTTCCCGGGGTGGTCTTGGGACTTGAGGTGCGACCTTGAA
>NW_013617415.1:285683-315167 GCF_000695525.1 Brassica oleracea var. oleracea | reverse complement strand
TCAAGCACTATGATCATCTACTCATCAAGCACTATGATCACCCACTCATTTACCAAATCAAGCACCATCTTTGATATTTTATGTATTGTTGCTCACTATAAATACCATCACTCATCTCACTCTTTTGTACACAATTACATCTTCTTCTTCTTCCTTATAATAAACTCTTTCTCACATATTAAGTGTTATTTGCTTCCTACGGGTATTGAATTCTACTCTTATTTAAATTTCCCGATACTATAAATTATAAGTTATTTCATAACAAAGACAATATTATTTACACACATGCAGAGATATGCATTCGTATATACAAGATGCAAATTGCCATGTGCTACATTGGACCATTCGTACACCGCACCATTACTTAGATACTTAATTTCTCATACCTTCCCTTTCTGTTCTTTCCATATAAATCTAATCTAACTTATTATATGCCTTGGCATTGATGGCAGTTTTTTTTGTAAACACAAAAATGACGTCGGCAGTTTACAAGAAAAACCAGAAGTAAAATGACTTGTAAATTAATCTTGAAATCAGTGTTTTTTTGTTCTATATTTTCAACTAAAATTTTTCACCAAAATTTTAAATTAATGTTGAATCAGTGTCTCTTATATTATCTCTTTTTATAAAGAGGGTTTTTTATATTTTTTTTTTCTTATTACCACAAAAACATTATTTAAGAATTTCAGTGCAACTTATTTACTTTCAACTTAATATTAGTTACAAATTCCATTGATCTAATAAATAATTTTATTTATCTTAAATAATATTAATTAAATAAGTGCAATTGATACAAATATATATATGCATTTTAATCATTTTTTATCTATGTGAAAATGGTCAAAATGACACTTTTGTAAGAGGGAGAGAGTATAATAACAAACTTAAAACTTACACATCAGTTAATTAACATCCAACTTATGATTAATAGACTATCATAATTGTAATTCCGATATCCTCCTTAAAGATGATGCACAATCCCATCTTGGAAAAGAAGTTGCCAAACTGGACTAGGTTGTAAACCACATCAACAATTTGTTTTTGATGAATTTATTCGAACATAAAGGCAATTATTACCGAAACAAACATGCATTTTGATATTTAACCCTCTCACCGAAGAGCGGATAAAAATTCATGCATGTACTACCACATAGTAATTAAAATACAGTCTCCACTACACGCAGACACATATACTGTATTACTCTACTTATTTTTTGTGGGAACATTGAACTTTCCAATATTAAATTGTTATAATGTCATTTTCCATTGTCATAAATTAGCAGGCTAAAGTATATCCTCCCGTCAATCATCCTCCCTAACCAAACGGCCTTTGTCAAGGATAGGTTGATTCTTGAGAACATTTTGTTGGCCTCGGAGGTTCTAAATGGCTACCATAAAGACTCAGAGGTCCCAAAAATAACATTGAAGGTCGATATAGCGAAAGCTTTCGATTCAGTTCGATGGGATTTTGTGCTAAGTACTCTTCAAGCCTATGACTTACCTCCCATCTTCATCGGATGGGTTAAAGCCTGCATCTGCTCTCCGTCCTTCTCCCTTAGTATTAACGGAGTCACCTCGGGATATTTTAAGGGGAAAACTGGTCATAGGCAAGGCGATCCGTTGTCTCCAATCCTCTTTGTCATGATGATGAATATTCTTTCGCTAATGTTGAACAGAGCTGCATTGTCAGGCTCTTTTGGATACCACCAGGACTGTGCTGATCAACAACTTACTCACTTGTGCTTTGCTGACGATTTACTCATATTCGTCGAGGGCACTGAATCGTCGCTGGAAGGAGTTTTTACCGTTTTATCAGATTTTGAAATGATGTATGGCCTTGCAGTTAATGTAAGTAAAACGAATATGTTCTCTTCAGGGATTGCGGAAGTTGAGATTCAGCGAATTGCTAGTCGTTTCGGGCTGGCTCGTTCTAGCTTACCAGTTCGCTATCTTGGAACTCCTCTCTGTACGAAGAAGTTGTCTTTCTCAGACTGTGATCCGCTCTTGTTGCAGATCAAAAAGAAATTGAGTTCCTGGACTACACGATCCCTTTCAATGGCGGGTAGGCTAACCATGCTAACCTCTGTCATCTCGGGCATTATTGGCTATTGGTCAAGCGCTTTTCTCCTTCCAAAGCGGGTAATGAAAGCTATCAACTCTCTTTGCAGTTCATTCCTGTGGCATGGGACTATTGGGATTTCAACAGGTGCAAAAGTTGCTTGGAAGGCTCTTTGCACTCCGAAAACAGAGGGTGGCTTAGGTATTCGAAATATAGAAACATGGAGTGAAACATGTGCCTTGAAGCTAATTTGGATGCTCTTCTTCAGAGCTGGATCTATCTGGGTAGCTTGGATGAGACAGAGATACTTGAACAGAGTCTCTTTTTGGTCACTCAATGAGAAAAATTATACTTATTCCTGGATGTTTAGGAGATTACTCAAGCTTCGCCCAAAAGCCTTGGACTTCATCAGAATTTCTATTGGCAGAGGAGAGGACACTTATTTCTGGTGGGATCCATGGACTCCCTTTGGCCCTCTTTACAGCTATCTTGGTCAAGATGGACCAACCCTCTTGGGGATCTCACTGTTTGCGCTGGTCTCAGAATTTTGGAATGGGAGTTCTTGATCTTTCTCTGCAGCAAGGTCTAATCGTCAGCTTCAGTTATTGTCTTTTCTTACCACAATTTCCCCAGCTAATGGACAAGATGTTCCTAAATGGACCGTCAACGGGAATACTCATAAATCTTTCATATCTCGTTTGGTTTGGGAGGCTATTCGGCCGCATCTTCCTGTAAAAGCTTGGGCTCCCCTCCTCTGGCACAAAGGACTCATCCCACGCCATGCAACAACTACTTGGCTCTTCATTCTTGATAGGAATCCTACATTAGACCGTCTCCTTTCTTGGGGTCTAGATGTTGATACTATATGCCTCCTATGCGGTAATGCTGATGAATCAAGGAATCATTTATTCTTTGAGTGTCAATATTCGGTGGAAGTTTGGTCATCTATCTGTGCTCGTCTCAATTTTACCTCTCCTCCAACCTCATGGAATGCGACTATGACGTGGTTACCGAATGCTTCTTCAGATCGTTCTATCAAAATTGCTCTACTACAAGCTTGGCAAGCAACTGTTTACAGCTTATGGCAAGAGCGTAACATCAGATTCCATTCAGGTTTAACGATTCCATCCTCTGTCTTGGGTAGGAACATCCATCGCATGGTCTCAGACAAGTGCATGGCAATGGTCGCTCTTGGTCAAACATTAGGAACCCCCCTCCTGCGCATTTGGAAGCCTCCATGATGCTAACCGGGTCTCTTTTAACTTGTTTCTGTTTGTAAAATACAATCAACTCTTTAACTCTTTATGTTGCTTGCTTCTTCTATTTAAATTAATGAAAACTCTTTAAAAATAAAAAAATAAATAAAAAATTAGCAAGGCCTCTCCCAATCTCCCCATTTTCTTCATTTTTCTGATCATGTTTTTAAAGGCCAAAGCCAATATATAGTCTTTCATTTTACAAAATTAAAAGTGGACATGACTTGGTCGGTTTGGAGCATGCAAAGAGTTCAGAAATTATAATTCGTAGAGATCACATATTTAAGTTTGGTCGGCATGTTCGCGTTCCCCCGTCATTCTCCGACCAACTACGTCCACGTCTCTCTGTCTTTCTATCCAATAAACATAATCATTTTCAGGATTTTCTACATTCAATTTCTTACGTAGTTAGGCCCTACATCCCACCACGTGACAATTTAAAATGAGGGCCACTGATATAGATATTGAAGAATATATATGATATATATTGAAGAATATATATATATATATATATATATATATATATGTGTGTGTGAAGATATCAGGAGCACATATAAACAGTGAATAGCCTAATTTTTTTTTTTTGTAAACTAAACTAATAGCTTAATTTTCTTATGAAGTTTTAAAATATAACCACTTTTTATAAACTTTGTTTGAGTTTGGGGTGTAAATAAAAATACTACAAAACGTCACAGATGTTTTCCAGCACTTGTATGCCGCTCTTCATTTCCGCTTTTTATTTATAATCTTGCGTATAATAAACCTCTTACGGATTAATAGTATTACAACTGTCATATTATATATTATCTGTAATACTATATATTAAATTATATAGCTAAAACCTATCGATAATCATATATGACTGAAAATTTTAATTTATAAAGTTTAGAAATCTATAGAATTTTCTTTGAAAGAAATTTATAGAATTTTTTTTTTTTTTTGATAAAGGGCTTGAAATTTATAGAATTTTACTACATTAAAAATCAACTGCAACTTTGTTCATTCGCTAATTTTCGTTGAATTAGTCATTGAAATTATTACTACAATATATGTAGTTTCGATTAAACATACAGACTCGACCCTATCCAAGAAGGAGGTTTGAATTCTCTCCAACTTTGTCGACTGGAAAATATAATTCTGTCCAACTATAGTCTTATAGCACAAGATATACATGTCTCTTTAATGAGTTAAGCTAATGCGACCTTCTAACAATTTGCGGTCCCAAAAACATTTATTGTGTGTTTAATCTGAATTTTGGTCGGTTCTTTCAACACACAATAATATTCTATCAAAATAACGTTGAAATGTTATAAAATTTTGTTAAATGTAATCAAAATGGTACAACACACAATAAAATCTTTATTTATAATATTGCGTATAATAAACCTCTTATGGATTAATAGTATTACAACTGTAATACTATATATTATCTGTAATACTATATATTAATTTATATAGCTAAAACCTATCGATAATCATATATGACTGAAATTTTTAATTTATAAAGTTTAGAAATCTATAGAATTTTCTTTGAAAGAAATTTATAGAATTTTACTACATTAAAAATTTCAAAACTTTGTTCACTCGCTAATTTTCGTTGAATTAGTCATTGAAATTATCCGGTGGACCGTCATTGGTGCTAGTTTGATCCTCTCGAGGCTCCGGATACCAGGATCATAAAAAAAAATGATACAAATGGCTTATTCAATCAATTTCACAAAAAAAATAAATTATTCTTGATGAAAATGAAAAATCACTTCATTCATTCTACAAATTTTTTTAAAAAACATTCAAAGGAAGACATTCCACAATTGTTTTAATAAACTTTAATCAAAAAATCTTTCTGATGAACTAAAATATAAATTTATTCAATTTTCATATATCTTATTCATCTTTGTTGCATCAATTCATAGAATCAAGCTTGCATCAATTGTACAATATTTTACTTGAAGCACTATAGCCCCCATTGTTGGTTCATTATATCAAGAGTCTACATTCTAGGTTAAATGTTGCAGTTGATATTTGTTCATGAGAGTTAAACTCTTGCATAGTACTAAAATGGAATTGGGCTAACATTACTTGAAAACTTTGAGAGCCCACTTAGGTCATTGTAGTTATGATGATTCTTCCAAATGCCGGTAGTTTTTCTGAAATAAGGCCTCCTGGCCGGAAACGAGCAGTAGTGCAGGAAATATATTGCTCGTTCCTTAGCTAAATCTATACGCAACTCATGTGTGTATTTTGTCTATACGCAACTTTGTGCACTGTAGTATAGCTAAATCTACGGAGCTGGCCAGATAATGGCCGTGTTCGTTTACATGTCGCGCGACCTGCGACCTGCGACATGCGACTTGCGACTGATCGCAGGTCGCATGTTGTTGTTCGTTTCGCTGTCGCGTAACATGCGACCTGCGATTGGTCGCAAGTCGCAAGTCGCAGGTTGTTGTTCGTTTTGATGTCGCGCAACTGATCGCGCGACCAGTCGCGGGTTCCCAATTAAGTCGCCCGAAAAAACAGCGACTAAAAATTAAGAAAATTTTGATCGCGCGACTGGTCGCAGGTCGCAGATCGCAGGTCGCGCGACACGTAAACGAACATAGTTTTAGTCGCAGGTCGCAGGTTTAGTCGCATTTCGCAAGTCGCAAGTCGCGCGACACGTAAACTAACGTAATCTTAGTCGCAGGTCGCAGGTCGCAGGTCGCGCGACACGTAAACGAACATGGCCAATGTTTGGTAGAGCCTCTAATTTAAATAAGTGTTTAATATACCAGCTCCATGGTGGACTAGTGGTTAGGAATATTACATATAGAAGAAAAATGAATAGAATCACAAAAAATGTAAAGATCGTGTGGTTCACTAACAATTTCTTGGTCGCATCCACGAACGATAGAAAATTCCATAATACTACAGTGAAAGCAAAAAAATATAACAAATAGAAAGATTTAATTCAATGAACCCGCAAACCTAAACCCAAATAAAAGATCAGCTCATACCGCGAATCAGTGGCGTTTTTGTGTTAATCCTAATATTCTAAATACACTCTAACGCCGATTTAAACTACTCGAAGAGTAGTATAATCAGAAAAGTAACAATTAAATGGTTAAAAGTCTAAAGGTATAAGCCAGACTAAGAGACGATCTTGCTGAACTTAAATTGTTGATTAGCTAACTAAAGTTTAAAGCAATTTAGGCTTAATTTGTTGACTGAGCACTAAATAGATTTTTCTTTTCAATGTATATATGTGTTCAATCCTCGAAGTGCGTCGTATTATACTGGAGCGTTGAATGTTTCTCATTCGTACAAATGCATTTTAAGTATTGTGATTTCACCATCTTTCACGCCACTAATATATATATATACCTTATTCAGTAATCAGTAGATATTAACATTACTAATTTATTCTGTTTTAGTCACAATTTCGGTGATATCAGCATGTATGTCATGTCACATGTGTCACTTAACTTAGCTCTTTATTCGTTTTGACCTTAGCCAAAAACTACCAAATTGAGGCTTATGCTTTTCCCCAAAATAGATTTATATTTTCATCTAATAGTTTTTTTTATTTTAACTACTAAACGATAGCACTCCATCAAGTTAACAAAAAAAAATGTAAATGTCTTTATTCTTGGTTTAATTGTTTAATCATATTTTGCAGTTGTTGTTACTTAGCAACTAGTGATATTCGGGAGTCATCTTGATTAAAAAAAATTATTCCTCCGTTTTTTTTTTTCTTAAACGAAAAAGCAAACAATAATATTGTACTTGTATCAAAAGTTCAAAACTGATCCAAAGATTCCCACACACATATCAAAAGAAGTAAGAATAACATTCTACCAAAATAGAAAGGACCAACAAAAAATCCTAATTCCGGAATCGCCTCGGTGGATACACGTGTTAGCCAAGCCAGTCCAAATCGGCACTTGCCTTGTATTTGTAAACTCCATCCAACTTGCTCAATGATCCACTCGTTATCCTAGTCACCTCGCGGGTCTCACTGGGCCCACGTTATGTATTCATAATCCATCCAATACTTGTCATGACTAGATGCATGGGGCTCACTGGGGGAGAGTTAAAGTTAGGTGATTTTTTTTTTTTTTAAGGGTTAAAGTTAGGGTTAAAGTTAAGGTTAAAGTTAGTATGAACAAGTTCCGTGTTCTGTGACCAAGAAAACAAATGAACTTAATTATACCTTTTAAAGTACCAAATACATCCTAATTTTAGATGATGCTGTGTATAGATGAGCTCTGTATGTTTTCTTACATCCGATATATTACTGATCAAGGATCATAAGGTACATATCTGGTTAATAGAAAAGGTCTATGAGCATAGGAGTGTCTCTAAACTATCCTCACTGCTCATCCTAACAGATACTTGCAAGGATTGTGTTGAAAAGTAGTCGACTTTTGTACCCGAACGATTTATCTAGGTTAATGTTCTTATTGAAAGCTTGATGATAAAAGGGTTTCTTTATGAAGAAGATAACTTTCTTCTTGATGTTTTCTACTTGCCTTTGAGATTACATAAGAGATGAATATATATGAAAGGACTGAGTACACAGCAGAGGCTAGCTAGGGTACAGCTCAGCAGGTGACAGCACACAATCCGAAGGTTTCAAACCGGTTGTGCAGCTGTAGATCCTTGGCTGTATGTCCCGTACGAAGCACACCTTTCGACGACATGGTTGTTGTGTGTTCTTGACCATTGATATATGAAGAGCAGGGCCGATCAGGTTGGGCTTTAGATGTCGTTGGGCTTATACACCCCCTCAAACTTGGGGCAGGAGGCTTGCTGATCCCAAGTTTGTCTCGCAAGGCAAAGAACGGTTGTTGAGGGAGAGACTTGGTAAAGATGTCCGCTAGCTGAAGAACAGCAGGTATCTGACTAACGACAAGAGCACCAAGAGCCACACGTTCACGCACGTAGTGAAAGTCTGTATCAAAATGTTTACTTCGATTGTGAAGCGCAAGATTAGCAGTCAAGTACACAGCGGAGAGGTTATCGCAGAACAACTCAGGTGTGTCAGGGAGAGATATACCCATCTCACCAAGCAAGGAAGCTATCCACTTGAGCTCGGTTGCAGTGATAGACAAAGTGCGATACTCTGCCTCTGTCGATGATTTGACACCGTGGGGTGTCTCTTCGCGGACCAAGAGATGGTATTGGAACCAAGGAACGTACAAAGACCACCAGTGGAACGACATGTGTCTCTACAGCCGGCCCAGTCACTATCACTAAACCCATACAGAAGAAAGCCAGTTCGAGCATTAATGTTCAAGCCGAGACGACATGTACCTTTCAAGTAGCGGAGAATTCGCTTCAAGTTGGAGAAATCAGCGACAGTTGGAGAGTGCATCTTCTGACATACATAGTTAACCGCAAATTGTATATCTGGTCGAGTTAATGTGAGGTACTGGAGCTTTCCAGATAAGCTTCAAAAATATGAAGGCTCTGAGAAAAGCGTGTCGCTGCCAGGAATCAAGCTGCATTGGTAATGGCGTTGGCATAGGGGCACTGTCAGACATTCCTGCAGCTTCGAGGAGGTCTAGTGTGTACCGTTCTTGACATAGGAACAAGCCATCGGAGCGTGCTTGAACTTGTATCCCAAGAAAGTAGTGCACTGGACCCATATCCTTCATACGAAATGTTGTATTCAACGTTACCATGAGCTTCTCAATCAACTTCTCATTATTTCCAGTCAGAAGCATATCATCCACGTAAAGGAGGAGGTAGATAACATCATCACCATGAAGGTACACAAACAAGGAAGGATCGCCATGCGTGCACTTGAACCCAAACTCAATAAAAAAAGTACTAAACTTGTCAAAACAAGCACGTGGAGACTGTCGAAGACCATAGATAGCTTTCCTTAGCTTACAAAGGTGATGAGGCTTCGCATGATCTTCTAGCCCCGGAGGTTGCTTCATATAGACAGTCTCCTTGAGGTCACCGTGTAGAAATGCATTTTCTACATCCAGTTGCTTTATGTTCCAACCTTTAACTGTCGCGATGTGGAGAACTGAACGTATCGTCGCAGTACGTACCACAGGACTGTAAGTTTCAACAAAATCGATCCCTTCAGACTGCTCATTCCCCCGAGCTACCAGTCTTGACTTTCTCTTATTCAATGTTCCATCGGCATTTAGCTTTGACTTATGAACCCAACCACTGCTTATAGGCTGTATTGATGAGTCTGGAGGAACTAAATCCCAAGTATGCGTGATCTCCATATTATTTTTCTCATGCTGCATAGCATTGTTCCAGTGTGGGTCCTTTAGAGCCGCATCAAGGGACTTTGGTTCATGGTATGGAGACTTGACAGAGACCAAAGCGTATCTTGGATTTGGTTTCCTGATGCCATCTTTGGCTCTTGTCACCATAGGATGGAACTGAGCTGGTGGAGCAACCTGAGCAACTAGAGCAACAGGTGAGGGAGGCAGGGGAGGGAAATCATTATCAGAGAAGATAGATTCCGTAGAGACAGGAGAAGCAGGAGGTGGAGGCTGAGGTTGTCTTGGTGGAGGAATGAACTCCTCAGGGTTTGTTGGAACAACAGAAGGTGCTGGTTCTGGAGCATGTTCAGACCTCCAAGCAGACAGAAGAGGAGTATCCAAAGACGTGAGAAACGACTAAAACTCCTTCTCGTTGGGAAAATTATTTTCTTCAAACAGAACATGCCGACTAATGTAAACCCTTACAGATGGTGGATGCAAGCACCTATATCCTTTATGCTTCTCGCTGTATCCCACAAAGACACAATGTAGACTCTTTGGATCAAACTTGTTCTTCCCATATGGTCTAAGGTAAGGATAGCAACTGGTTCCAAACACCCGCATAGATGAATACACTGGAGGTTTGCCCACAAGCATTTCATATGGGCTTTTGTGTTCTGGTAGAACTGATGAAGGCATTAAATTGCCAAGATAAGTAGCTGTTAAGAAGGCTTCAACCCAGAGCTGATGAGGGATTTTACTCTGAAACATTAGAGATAGACCAAGCTCAGTGACATAGCGATGTTTGCGCTCTGCAACACCGTTCTGCTGCGGCGTATGTGGACAGGAAAGGTGTTGTTTGATCCCACATGAAGCAAAGTGAGTTATCAATTGTTTACTCACAAACTCTCCACCACCATCGCTTTGAAATACTTGAATTTTGATGTCTAGTTGTCGTTCTACTAAGTTCTGGAAGCTTAAGAATGCAGTAACGAAGTTTGGTTTCATTCGCAAAGGGTACATCCAAGTATATCTTGAGAAGTGATCTACAAACACTGCATAATACCGAAAACTCTGAGTCGAAACCACTGGAGAAGGCCCCCAAAGGTCACAATGAACTCGTTCTAAGGGTTGGGAAGCTACAAAATCAGAACTAAAAAATGGTAAACGACTAGACTTGCCCAGCTGACACGCCTCACAGAGATGACGACTGGGGTTATTGATAGCTATGGCCTTATTTGTTGCGAGACGCTGGAGAACTTCTTGGTGAGGATGACCTAGCCCCATGTGCCAAACATCACCACTTGCAGCCTGCTGTCTGTGAGAATAGAAGGCCATGAACTTTAGGTTCTCCAAAACGTACAAATCCTTCTGCCTAACTCCTCTGGTTAGAAGTTGCTTTGTCTGTTTGTCCTTCACAATAACACTATAAGCATAGAACTCAATTGAACAAGGATAATCAGCTGTGAGTTTAGAAACTGACAGTAAGGACTTTGTCATTGCAGGACAGATAAGGACATCGTTAAGAGGGAGATTACCTTGAAGACAAGGCAACATTGCAGTACCAACGTGGGTTATGGGAACACACTCTCCATTCCCAACCAACACTGTGTCTGCTCCTGTGTATGCTTGAGAAGACTGAAGCTGAGAGATGTTGTTGGTGATGTGAGCAGTAGCGCCTGAGTTTGCATACCAGTCTTGACCAGAGTTGTACTGAGTGTCTCGCATTGCAGCTAAAGCGGTGTGATACTCCTCTGCTTGATACGAGTGATCGAAGCATTTGTAACACTTGTATGCTGTATGTCCATACTTGTTGCAGATCTGGCATGTTGGTCGACTGTCAGGAGCAGTGGATGATCCACGTCCTGAAGACTGACTGATTTGCTGATGAAAGCCACGACCTTGTGTTGAGTAGTTGCCACGACCACGGGAACCACCGCGACCTCTACCACGTGAGGAGTAACCACCTCTGTTTGTATAGAAGGCTTGGTTGAGAGAGACTTCTGTCGGAGCTTCATAAGTCGCTAACTTGTCGTTGAAGCTAATGAGCTTAAAGACCACATCTTCATAGCTAGGACCGAGAAACACATCCATTGAGCTCTCCATGACAGTTGCAATAGACTCGTACTCTCTTCCAAGACCACGGAGAACACCGTAGATTTTCTCTGGCTCAGACAGAGGTGAACCAATCGAGTCTAGCTGGTCGCAGATCGACTTGATCTCAGTGAGGTATTCAGAAAGGGAATGAGAACCCTTCTTTGTTGTCTGGATGCGACTCTGGAGCTCGAGCTTTCTTGTTGGAGAGACGCGATTGAACTTCTGAGCAAGGAAGTACCATAGCTCTTGAGAGGAACGGAGACCATAAACGCTGCTTATGACGTTTTCAGAAAGTGATCCGACAAACCAAGCCATGATACGTTGATCTGTACGGACCCATTGTGTGTAAGCAGGATTTGTAGTCTCTGTTGTCTCTTCGCCATTCTGGACAGTGAGAAGCGGAGGAGGTCGAGGTGTTGCTCCGGTTACGTGTCCAAGAAGAAATTGACTGTTAAGAAATTGCTCAAACTGAAACTTCCAAGAGAGATAGTTTGAGTCATTGAGCTTAAGAGTGATACACTGTGTGATAGTTAAAGGAGAGGTATAAGGATCGCCATCCATGGCTCTGATACCATGAAAGCTTGATGATAAAAGGGTTTCTTTATGAAGAAGATAACTTTCTTCTTGATGTTTTCTACTTGCCTTTGATATTACATAAGAGATAAATATATAGGAAAGGACTGAGTACACAGCAGAGGCTAGCTAGGGTACAGCTCAGCAGGTGACAACACACAATCCTAAGGTTTCAAACCAGTTGTGCAGCTGTAGATCCTTGGCTGTATGTCCCGTACGAAGCACACCTTTCGACGACATGGTTGTTACGTGTTCTTGACCGTTGATAGATGAAGAGCAGGGCCGATCAGGTTGGGCTTTAGATGTCGTTGGGCTTATACTTATCACCCACAACGTTACATTTCATGCACACATTGCATGTCCAATATAAGATGTTGGAATAGCAGTTATATTATATATGAGGGAATTGTTTTTGAAACTTATATGAGGGAATGTTGTGACAAAGTCGAATGGAATATCTATATATATATATATTTTTTTTTGAAAAAGGGCATTCAAATTAAAGACATAAAAACATACAAGGCATGACTTTGAAACCATAAAATTTTAGAAAGAAAGATGAGACAATCCTCATATTCAGCTAAGCATGAACTTAGAACAGAGAAACTTATAGGACATAAGCTTAGTGAAACAAGAAAATGATAAAAGAAACACTAGGGAGTATGGTACCCTTGGCCTCGGCGACCTCGTTTACCTTTTCCTCGTATCGTGTTCCAATCCATATCTTGATACTTTTGAAGTGGTTTTATTGGCCTTCCACCTCTTGACGTGTTGAGATTTGCCATAGCATCACTCATTAAACCATCTTCATCATCCTGCACATTCGGTTGCTCAGTATGATTGTGAGAGAGGCTGTCATGTTGGGGTGTAAACGCCAATGAATTGTTTCTTACTTCCAGATTGGTTTTGGAGACCATAATAGGTGATGGAATTTCTTCCATAATAGTAGGTTCAGCTGGAGCAGAAATGATACCTGCTAATGGGGGTGAAGTGGACTGAGAATTGGAGCCAATGGCTATTGTTACCTTAGAGTGGATGGGCAAGTTTGCTGGCATTGAAAGAGCCTTCAGCTCAACACCCTTTTGTGATTGCAGTTCTTCAATCTCTATCTCATTAATGTGTTCTACAATCTGATCAGTAGAAGCTAGCACTAAACTCTTTTTTGAGTTTTCAACTTGTATCACCACTTGATAGTGCTGCGCTGGTTCCTTATCCGTTTCAACACCTCTTACTTCATTAGACACCTCATGCATTGAAACTGTTTCAACATGAACTTTTTCCGTATCTACTTCAACACCTCTTGCTTCATTAGACAGAACCTCATGCATTGGACCTGTTTCAACATTCGCTTGGATAGCTGGGAGAAGACACCTTTTTTCTTTATGTTCCAAGTGTCCACATCTGTCACAAGTACTCGGAATCCATGTGTACTCCACATCTACCAAGAATATATTACCTTGTTTATCATCTAAAGCAATTTGCTTAGGGAAGGGCTTGTCAAGTTCTACTTCCACCAACAATTTTGCTTCCCCCAAAGTAGTCGGATCAAGGCGAGGTTTGTGCGTTTGCATAGGCTCACCAAGTCCTGATGCTACATGACTGCGACCTAATCTTGAGTAGCAAGAATCCGGAACATTTTTTAAATTTACCCAAACCGGAATAGTTGATACTTCAGGGACTTTGAATGAGTTCACTGATTTCCAAGGGGAAACAAATAGCAAACAGTCATCAACATGTCATACACCTCTATGAACTACCCATTCCCGAGTTGAATCATGGGGAATGTGAAATATATAAGATGACTCGCTAAGCTTTCGACATCCTATTCTGCAACTTCTTCCCCACAATCTATTCACTACAGCATGAATTAAACCTCAAGGAGGAAGAGAACATCGATGGAACTGGACAATGACATACTCTCTTCTATTCTCTGGTCCTAAACTAAGAACCTGAGAAGCGATTGTAACCTGAGGAGTTCCGTCAAGTCGAAAGGTAGGCTTGGCTGCTCGATAAAGATTTCTGGTTGCAGGATTCATTCTAGCAGCCCATGGAAACCTTAGTGTTCCATCATCCTTAAGCTCCAGAACATGAATGTTTTGGACCGTAATGCGTGGAAACTCTTTTACAGCAGTGTGTGTATCTCTTTTTTTCTTCCCAATTCCATCATTTAGTGTTGGCCAGAAGGAATCAAGTAGGTTGTTGAGGTACTGTGGATCAAAATCTGATGGTGTTGCTGGCATTGGAGGAGGAGCAGGTGGTGCGAATGTCAGAGGGTTGGCCCAGGCTCCAAGAGATGGAACAAAAGCATCTGGTGGGTTAGAAGATAGCTCTCCTGCATCCACCAAAGAGTCGACATCATCAGTTTCTTTTTCAGAATTCTCATCGAAAGCAGGAACTTTGGCTATATCGGTGTTATTGATCGGTGGTTGCAGGAACGCTGGAGAGCTCTCTATCACAGAAAAATGGTTAGAGAGGCTGCTAGTTATTGGAGAGGAATGGCACCTTGCGTGTTATTTGATACCACTGCTGTTAAACATGGGAGAAGCAATGGCACCTTGCGTGTCTGCCGCAGAAATAACTCGTCAATATCTCTCCACCCATACTAGACGTGTCGCTCTGTGCATTTGTATAATTCTCCCAAAATTAATTGCATAAATAAATTTTCTTGTACCTTTAAATCGAATACGGGAATTTGTCATGGAAGAGAATATGATAAAATCATCGTTTCATTTCAGAATTTTTTTTTTAAAATACACGGACTAATTTTTATTTGTTAATAAAATACACTAACTATTTTGGATCTCCATTTAATACACGCATTAATTGTCGTTGCATGTTAAATACACAAAATTTTGACATTAACAGATTTTACACATTGTTTTAGACGACGTCAACTATGTTTAACAGCAGTGGTAACAACGTTACTGTTTAATTAAACACGTAATTAAATTATAAAATAAAAATTCTTTAAAAATACATGAATTAATTTTTATTTACTAATAAAATACATGAACTCTTTTGGATCCCTATTTAATACACGAACTAATTTTTGTTTTCCATTAAGTACACAAACTTTTAAAATTTACAGATTTTACACATCGATTTAGACGACGTCAACTATATTTAACAGAATTTAAAAGATTCAGTATCACTTCAACTAAATCGAAGAGTAAGAATCAGAAACACATAACACTAACCTAATTCCAGAATCAGAAACTCGTTTAAAATTACCTAATATTTTCATCTTTTTTCACGACATGAAAATTGAATTCACTTCGAAGCGATATAAAAGAAAATCATAGCGAAGAAGAAGAAGAACCTAGTTTGTAGAATAAGGGATGTTAGAACAAATTAAGATTCCAAACTCTGTAAATTCTGTTAAACATAGTTGAACTTATCTAAATCGATGTGTAAAATCTGTAAATTTCAAAAGTTTGTGCATTTAATGGAGAAAAAATTATTTTGTGTATTAAATGAGAATCCAAAATAGTTAGTGTATTTTATTAGCAGATGAAAATTAGTTCTTGTATTTTTAAAGAATTTTTCTTTTACAATTTAACTATGTGTTTAATTAAACACTAACGTCGTCACCACTGCCGTTAAATATAGTTGACGCTGTCTAAAATAATGTGTAAAATCTACGAATTTCAAAAGTTTGTGTATTTAGTAGGCAACATAAATTAGTTTGTGTATTAAACGAAGATCCAAAATAGTTTGTGTATTTTATTAGAAAATAGAAATTAGTCTGTGTATTTTAAAAGAATTTTCCCTTTCGTTTTCTCCAAATTAAACAACTAAAATGAAACCTGAAAATTAATAATGTAGAAAGCTTTTGAACAACACATTTAACTATTCTGTTAAAATGGAAGTCATGACTTCTTTCATGTGTGATTTTTAATATGGACCATTCTTTATAAATTTTATTAAATGTACTTTATTAAAGCTAATAACACATGAAATCTTTGAACAACTTTAATTATAATATATTTTTATATTTTTTCATTTTAAATATAAAAATATATATTTTAAAAAATCTAACACATCTATTTGATTTTTTTTAACAAAATCTTAATTTTTAAAAATTAAATGTAAATATTTAGATTAATTTCGTAATTAGTTTTGAAATATAATTATACATTAAAATATTCATTTTCCTTTATATAAAGAAAAATAAATTTTTATCCTATCTTTTATCTATTATAAAATCATAATATATTATATAAATATTGAGCTAAATACGATAAATTATATTAAATTAATAAATTAATATAATTTGTTTCCATAATAATTATAAATATTTTTGTTCAAAAATGTTATACGTTTACGAAATATTAACATTAGCAGACTATATAATACATGTATAAAAATTAACATGTATTTCATTAAAACTTATAATATAAACTATTTGTAACTACTTTAATCACGATATATTTTCATTTTAAATAGATATATAAAGTATTATAATAAATCTGTTGATAAATATTTTAACGATATTTTTAATTTTAAAAAATTTTATGTAAATATTTTCACTAACTTTGTAATTAGCAATGAACTATTATTATGCATTAATATATATTCAATTATCATTTATATAATGAAAGATTCTATCATATTTTTATCTATTTTAATCATAATCATAATCAATCACGTTAAAATAAAATTATTATATTAAACTAAAATGATAAATTTATATTAAATTCATAAATTTGTAAATTTATAAATTTTAATTTTCATAAATATAAAATATTCATGTTAAAAATATAATACGATGACATAACGACTTAACATTTGCAAACTATATAATACATGTATCAATTAATATTTTTCTATATACAATAATATATTATTTAAAATAAAAAAAGTAAAAAATATTGCTAAAAAGAATCCAACTTTGAAAAACGTATCAGAATTTAGCATATATTAAATACAAAATAATTTTCAAATATATTGTTTTATGCATATATTAATTTTTTAATAACTAAATGCAAATACAATAAGATAAATATATAATATGAAGTAACAAATATATATGACAGTTTTAAATAATTGATTAACTAAAACATATAACCTATAAAATTATTTTATTTGAAATAGTTATACAAACATTTAAATATATGATTAAAATTTTAAAAATATATACTACTAATTGTTAGACCCAATTTCGGTCATTACATTAATGGCCGCGATCAAAGATATGGGCCGTAAGGGACTGAAGCCCATAGCAAGCAATCGAGCTCGAAAGCGAAGACTTAGAGGTCCTGAGATCGCGTAACAAGAGACGGAGATCGCGGAGCAGTTACAAAGGTCACGAGGTCGACTTACTATAAAGGAAAGAGAACGGACATGAAGAAAGACACGTTGAAAACCCTAGAGAGAGCTACACACTTACATCGACCTTGTTTTCCTCCCGATCTTAGACTCTTTCTTTACGGATCTTGTTTGTATCACTCGATCTAGTTCAACTCATTGTATTCGATCTCATTAATCAATAAAGTCTATTTTTACCTATTGGAAACTGTTTAACATCGTTGTGTTCTAAAGATATCGTTGCCTACATCATTTGCCTTCCCTAAATCAAACCCCGATCACTATCAAATACTTAGTGTAGATTTTAGGTTCTACATTTTGGCGCCGACTGTGGGAAAGATAAACGAAAAACATCTTTACTAAGAAACCGATTTAAGTTTCCTAAGCGCGACTATGGATCTCATCCCAATCCAGTCCAACTGCATCGAATCAATCGATCTCGACCTCTTCAGATTGTTGAGGCCGATCGCATCAAGAAAAATCGATACTCTCGACAAGCGATCGTGCGCTTCGCGACAAGCAATTAACGATTCCACCATCATAACCCTCGAAGATACAATACCAAAACGAGAGATCGTGACTTTCCACGAGCACGAAACTATAAAGCTCGATATGCCTCACGACGATGCCTTGGTGATCGCATTGGAAATCGAAGGCGCCGTCTTTTCGAAAATCCTCGTCGACACTGGAAGCGCTGTCGACGTTATCTCACAAAAAATGCTACGGTCGTTCGAGGAACCGATTCCAATGATCAGACAAGAAACGACTCCCTTCGCTAGCTTCGAAGGAAACTTCGAAGGAAACTCGATCCGTTTGCTCGGGATCATATTATTAACCACCAAAGCTTACAATCTGGAACTGAAAGCAGAATTCACCGTAGTCGATCATCCTATGCCCTTCGATGCCATCGTAGGGCGCCCCTGGTTGCACCAGATGAGGGTGGTCCCCTCGGTTTACCACCAATGCGTGAAGTTTTTATCTCCAACCGGCGAGAAAACCATACTTGGAAGCCAAAAACAAGCTAGAGCCTGTTACATGTCCGAATTCCGAAAGATGCCACGGAAGGAGGAGAATATCCCACTCGCACGCGACCTCAAAGACCCCGCTAAAGATCTATCCAGTACCGTCCCTCTGGACGAAAGTTGCCCTGAAAAAAGCATTAACATCGGGAACGGTTTACCTCCAGAGTTAAGGCACAATCTCTTGTCGTTCCTCGAACAAAATATCAAAACGTTCGCTTGGTCCGCAGATCGCCCTAGACGAGAACGATCTCCCTCGAAAAAGGCGTTAACATCGGGAACGATCTCCCTCCTGAAATCAGAAACGACCTTGTATCTTTCCTCAAGCAAAATATTAGAACATTCGCATGGCCTGCGGCAGACATGCCCGACATCGACATCAATTTCACCTCTCACGACCTGAACATCGATCCTACGTTCAAACTTATCAAACAGAAACGAAGGAAGCTATGACCCGAACGGGCCAAGGCGGTAAACGACGAAGTGGATAAGCTTCTCAAAATCGGATCCATTCGCGAAGTCCAATATCCTGACGGCTCGCAAACCCAGTCGTAGTAAAAAAGAAAAATGGAAAATAGAGAGTATGTATCGATTTCATCGATCTCAACAAAGCATGCCCAAAAGATAGCTTCCCATTACCGCATATCAACTGGCTGGTAACGCTACGGCCGGTAGAAGCCACGGCCGGTCATGAACTACTCTCGTTCATGGATGCATTTTCTGGTTACAATCAGATCCTCATGAACCCCGACGACCAGGAAAAAACTAGATTCATCACCGAGAGGGGTACCTATTGCTACAAAGTAATGCCGTTCGGACTAAAGAACGCCGGAGCTACCTATCAAATACTAGTAAATAAAATGTTCTCCACGCAACTTGGTAGAACGATGGAGGTTTACGTAGACGACATGTTAGTAAAGTCATCCAAAGCCAACGACCACGTTCTACAACTCCAAGAGTGTTTCAACATTCTTAATAAATTCGGGATGAAACTGAACCCTACAAAATGCACTTTCGGAGTAGCCTCCGGAGAGTTGTTCGGATACCTTGTAACCGAAAGAGGAATCAAGGCCAACCCGAAACAGATCGCCGCGCTCATCGATACCTTACCTCCTAGATCGATCCGAGATGTACAGTGCCTCACCGGAAAAATAGCCGCGCTGAACCGCATCATTTCTAGATCGACCGACAGATGCCTCCCTTTCTACAAGCTATTGAAAGGAAACAAAAAATTCGAATGGAACACCGAATGTGACTCCGCCCTAAAAGAACTTAAGACATATATCAGCGAACCGCCCGTTCTGTCAAAACCAACCATACGAGAGACCCTCCTTTTGTATGTGGTAACCTCCGAACACGCTGTGAGCGGAGTGCTAATTCGCGAAGAAAGCGGAGAACAAAGACCGATATACTATGTAAGTAGATCGTTGGTAGGCGCCGAAACCAGGTACCCCGTGATGGAGAAGCTAGCGCTAGCAGTAGTAACCGCGGCTCGAACATTAAGACCTTATTTTAAGTCGCATTCAATCACGGTCATGACATCGCAACCCCTGCGGGCAGTACTCCACAGTCCAAGCCAATCAGGAAGATTGGCGAAGTGGGCAATCAAGCTCAGCGAATACGATATCGAATAGAAACCGCGAACGAGCTCGAAAGCGCAGGTGTTAGCCGATTTCGTAATCGAACTCGTCCCGAAAGAAGACAGCGCAAAATTGAATTCCCAAGCATGGAAATTACATGTCGATGGGGCCTCATCGAGGCAGGGATCCGGGATCGGAATACAGCTCGAATCCCCGACAGGGGAAATGATCGAGCAATCATTTTGCCTGGGATTCAGCGCATCAAACAACGAAGCCAAATACGAATCTCTGATCGCCGGCCTACGACTCGCACGAAGCGTCGGAGCTCGGGAAATCAGCGCCTTCAGCGACTCGCAGTTAGTCACGAGCCAATTCCACGGAGAATACGAAACAAAAAACGAAAGAATGGAAGCATAACTCACAGTCCTAAAAGAGATCGCTCAACAATTTGACAAATTCGGGCTCACAAAAAACCCAAGAGGAGATAAAACGTCGGCCGACGCTCTAGCTGCGCTAGCTTCGACTTCCAACCCAGCGGTAAAAAGAAACCGGTAGAAGGAATAGAAAAGCCTAGCATAGATCTCCTGTGCAAAGAAAGCAATCTTAAAGAAGACAGCCTCCCGTGAATCAATGTAATCACTACACGAAGCAGAGCACGGAAAGAAAGCCAGGAACTCGATGACGAAACCAGTGGTAAGCTCGACGACCAATCAACCCCAAGCACATCACGCGTCAGGACTATAAGAACAGCAACCACAGCAACTGACCCTGAAGAAGCCGTCCACGAAACTAACAACGAGGCGCACGACGCTTTCAAAAAATAGCTCGAAGCTAGACCAGATTGGAGAACCCCAATAGTTAAATATATAAAAGATGGCAAACTCCCCGCTGAAAGATGGGAAGCTCGAAAAATAAAAGCCCGGACCTCGAGCTATTTTATTATGGAAGAGAAACTGTACGAAAGAAGCCTAGACGAGCCTTATTTGTTGGGGGTGTCGTCCAAAGACGCATTCACAATCCTAAAACAAACTCACGGAGGATCATGCGGAAGCCACTCTGGCGGGCGATCCCTAAAATTCAGTATAAAGAAACTAGGCTACTTCTGACCAACGATCGCTGATGATAGCGAGCAATTCGCATTAAAATGCGATGCGACAAATGCCAAAGGAACGCACCAATGATACACCAACCGACTCAAAAATTATCTACAATATCTTCACCATACCCCTTTAAGAAATGGTCCATGGATATAGTAGGCCCGCTAGTACCTTCTGGACAAGCCCAATTACTATTCCTCCTGGTACTCACCGACTATTTTACCAAATGGATCGAAGCCGAAGCATTCTCCAACGTCACCTCTACGCGGTAACCAGCTTCATTTGGAAACATCATCTGTCGGCATGGTTTACCATACGAGATAGTAATCGACAATGGACCATAATTCATCTCAAAAATATTCAACGAGTTTTGCGTAAAATGGAAAATCAAAATTAAGGCCTCAAGCCCCCGATACCCAAAATGCAACGGTCATGCCGAAGCCACAAATAAAAATATCATGAACTACCTCAAGAGAAGACTCGACCTCAAGAAAGAGAGGTGGGGCGAAAAGCTGTACGGTGCCCTATGGGCTTACAGAACGACCCCCCACACAGCAACCCAAGAAACACCATTCTCGCTGTCTTACAGAGTCGAAGCCGTAATCCCAGCCGAAGTCGAGGTCCCGAGTCAGCGACGAGGGATATGTACGGAAGACGCTGAACTCAACGAAGAGTTGTTAATCCACCAGTTAGACATGATCGAGGAACGACGAGAAAAGCAGCAGCACGAGTACAAAATTACCAAAAAGTCGCGGCACGTTATTACGACTCCAACGTAAGAAACCGCGCTTTATCCGTAGGCGACCTAGTTCTCCAAAAAGTGTTCGACGGAATGAAAGAACCAGGGGCAGGAAAACTTGGAGAAAAATGGGAAGGACCATACAAAGTCACCAAAGAAATCCGAACTGGAGTATACGAGCTAGAAAAACGCAAAACTGGCCTCCCAGAAATGAGACCTTGTAACACCTACAACTTAAAGAAATATTACAAGTGACTCAAAACCCAAACCTCGACCATGACTATCAAGCTTCAAGTTGGGAAGCTACCGACCTTACCCTACAGCTCAGTCAAAGAAAAACGGAACTACGAAATGGCTTCATCCCTCGAAGAGGATACGTAGGCAGCTCGACACCGAGCACAACCCAAACAACCGAACAAACATTTGTTACTTTTCTTCTATTACTTAGAATACTCAACCCCTAAACGTAGCATGTTCTATTGACTTGCTATCAGGCCATATAAAGACCCACAAAACAGATTCCTAATCAGTCTCTGTTCCACGCCTCCTAAAGGATAAAAACATGCTCAATGAAGCTTAAGTTAAATCAAAACATACAATTAAAGAGGTATTGTCCCATAATCCGTCGAAGACATATATATGTTTTTTTCGACAACAAAAACACAAAAAGGAATCAGAACATATCAAACTTCAAACTAAGTCAAATTAACCTTCGCATCAATCCTGATTGACCGAATCTCCAGAAATCTCAGGAAGATCGAGGGGACTAAGAGAAGGATCCGACACCGAAGCAAGACCATAATCAACTTCGAGCGAAACCTCCAGGTCTTTAAGATGCTCCAACTCCGCTTTGATCTCGAAGCCACCCTCATTATACTCAGTCAAAGCCTCAATACGAGCTCGCGCCTCTTGCAAACGAATCTCCGCAGCCGTTTCCTTTTTCTTCTGCTCCAACTTGTTCTTCACGACAGCCAGAACCCCATCATATTCTTGAGCAAGAGAGAGACGAGCAAGGTGGCGATCTTTGCGAGCTCGCCTATCTCGACCTTCGATCTCTCGCCTATGCTTCTCCTTCATCGAGTCAAAATCGCTCTGAATAGCGACCTTCTCCGCCTCAGCAGCAGCCAAATTCTTCTTCGACTCCTTGATCCCCGCTTCGCGCTGCCTCTCCACCTCCCGAGCAACCTCCAACTCACCTCGAAGCTGTTGGATCGTGAGAAGATGACCCGCGATCTCCTCCTTACTTGCAAAATTAGCCAATCGCCCCTCCATCAAAGCGGCGTATTGATTGCTCGCCTCCATAGCCTAAGCAAAAACGATAACATCAGACATTGTCATCCCATTCAATAAAGCACCGAAGAAAGATAACGTACCTTGGCATTCGCAACTGCCATCCGAACATAGGCATCACGCTCTCGCATACGCTCCAGAGAAGGGAGCTCGCATCCTTCCGCTCTGATCTTACGCCAGATCGCATTCACAACTGCCATCCGAATATAGGTATCACACTCTCACATACGCTCCAGAGAAGGGAGCTCGCATCCTTCCGCTCTAATCTTACGCCAGATCAGAGCGAGGGAATCGGGGTTCTCAAGGATAGGAATCTCGTTATCATATGAAAACACCCACGAAGAGGCTTCGGGCACGCTCGAAAGACGGGCGCCGGAGTTAATCCGCGAAGTACCTTCACCAGAAACACGTAACGGTGGAGGGAGTCCCGAGTTCGATGACCCCAAAGTCATAGTGTTAATCTCCTCCAAGACCCGACGTCGACGCCGGTGAGTCAATGAATCGACCTCGTCGTTAAGACCTCGATCGCCAGCAGAACTCGCCGAGTTATCCTAAGCTTTACGAGTCCCGCCGGCAGGGATAGCAATCGACACCGGCCTAGCTTGAAGGCCAGGAGACTGAGCCTGCAACCTCGATCTATGAACCAGCCCGCGCTGAATTTTCTGAGCTCGCTCTAACGACCCGACCTCAGAAAACTCATCATGACAATCGAGCAACACCTCATTCTCCCTCTTCCCTAAAAACGAAACGAAGCTCGAAGGATTTAGGATCGCGCTAATGAAGTATCTCAAAATCTTGTCAAGAGAAGGACAACTTACTCTTGTTGCCACGACCTTTCTTGGGTCGAACGGGAGCCACCAAGGCATCATGAGTAGCACGGTTCACACCCGACGGGAGAGCATAAGCGGTTCGAATTCGGTCATGAGTAAAAGCGAGCCATCGAGGACTACCACGTCGCAAAGTAGCCATTAACCCACGAAGCTCGGGAGTCATGGGCGCAGGGCTGAAGGGCTCTACAGATAAAAAAAGAGAGGAGACTTTTAGGCCAAAAGACGATCAGGAGCAGACATTATTCGCAAAAAAAAAAAAAAAAATTACCAATGTCGTCGGACCATTCTCTAGGGATCCTCTCAAAGTCAAAATCCCCGACTGACGCCGGGTTAACCTTAAAAACAAAGAACTTTTCTCTCCATCGATCATCTTTATTGGGAATACCTTCAATAATAACACGACCAGAGCGGGGAGCAAGAATCATCGTGCTAGGAAAGCCATTGTTCCGCTTTATAGCGAACAGTTGCTTCAACTCCCTGAATCCGAACTCAAGACCTTCCTCCTGAGCTCGGACCCAGGAGGCCAAGAAATAGCGAAAAAAGTTAGTAGCCATCTGGGTAAACGCCATCTTAAGTTCGGCCAACGCCTCAAGAAGAAAACGAGGAAGAGGAAACGATAAGCCGCCGTCCTCGAAATGCGACATATAGGCTCCACCGTACCCCGGTCTCATGGTCTCCGGAGTTCTGCCGTCTTCTGGAAGTTCAATTTCGACGGTATAATCGACCCCCCAGAGTTCATAGATAGCCTCGATATGTTTCGCCTCGAGAATTGTCTTGAGGTGGGGACCAAATTTCTCGAGCGCCATAAATTCGAAGCAGGAAAAAGAAAATACCAAAGACGATGAAATAGAAAGAAGGATTGTAGTATCGAAGAAGACGATCTATCCAGTGAAGTGTAATATATATATAAAAAAAACAGTTCCCGAAACACAAAAGATTAACCGGTCACGAACTATCGATCTCAACCACACGATTCAAAAATGGCCGACAAGTCAAATCAAGCTGATGTGCGTGACATCCCACTTCCCAAGAATTGCAACGCCGCCAGGTAACGTCAGTTTTCGCCCCTTCGGTTTCCCAAATAAACCAAAAGGCTGGGGGACAAATGTTGGACCCAATTTCGGTCATTACATTAATGGGCCGCGATCAAAGATATGGGCCGTAAGGAACTGAAGCCCATAGCAAGCAATCGAGCTCGAAAGCGAAGACTTCGAGGTCCGGATATCGCAGAACAAGAGACGGAGATCGCGGAGCAGTTACAATGGTCACGAGGTCGACTTACTATAAAGGAAGGAGTACAGACATGAAGAAAGACACGTTGAAAACCCTAAAGAGAGCTACACACACTTACATCGACCTTGTTTTCCTCCCGATCTTAGACTCTTTCTTTACGGATCTCGTTTGTATCACTCGATTTAGTTCAACTCATTGTATTCGATCTTATTCATCAATAAAGTCCATTTTTACCTACTGGAAATTGTTTAACATCGTTGTGTTCTAAAGATATCGTTGCCTACATCATTTGTCTTCCCTAGATCAAACCCCGATCACTATCAAATACTTAGTGTAGATTTTAGTTTCTACACTAATGATCTAAAATAAATATCTATTTATATAAAATTGAAAATAAACACCCGTGCGGTTACGTGGATCAAGATCTAATATATTTCTATTATCACATCATATTAATTCTAAAGATTCTGATTTATATTTGACTTTTTATTAAATATCTTTTGGTGGTACTGCTAAAGATATTGGTATAGTTAAAACCTTTTTTGATATATAATTATAACTTTGTCTTTTTTTGCTAACATTTGGTATAATTATAATTATAACTTTGTTGCAAAGAGTAGGACCATTCACTCATTCAGAATAACTGGACATGGAAATTGGGCGATACTGATACACACGTATAAACAAGATAATAATTATCAATTCCAATTTTATTTCACATACAGTCATATAGATATTGTACGAAAAAGCATATTTCCAAACGAATATTCTATTTTTTCTTTCATTTTACGTATTTTTTTTTTTATGCGGGTGTTTCCATGACATCATTGGATAATCCGATAATGTTGATGTAACCTTGAATAGTTGAATGTGTTCTCTTTTCTTTTGTTATCCACCTTTAATACTATTTTATGTATAATTGAAAGATTATCAGACATCATTAATTATCATCAATGCACTGAAACTAGTGTTTCATCATTATTGATATTAGATGGCTATATGAGTATAATTAAATTATAAATTTAATGATATTTACTTATAAATTAGCGGCTATGTATTATTACAAATTTCTCGAATGCCTGGATGGGGTTTTGCATTACGGCCATGCAAATCCTATGGACCCCTTTCAATGTATGTGTGGCCCACGTCATATCGGTCCCAACAGGTCCTTTATATATCTGTCAAATTTGCTCAATACAGTTTGGAACTATGTCCACTAGCTCACGCTAGAAATGGCATATAATCGAATCAAACTAATTATAATTATAATTCAAATGAAAATATTTGGTTAACGTTCAAATTAGTTTGACAAACTGATCAAATCCACCTTTGATGATTCTTTTTGAACATCCTTTATACTGCTACCGTTTTTCAAATAAATCCCTATTTATCATCTTGTTCAGCAATTGGGTCTTTTTTTTTGTCCAATGTGTCTTTTAATCCCATTATATATTTAATGCTTTGATCATATATATTTCAGTAGAACAAACTTCTTACTTTCCACTCAAATTAAGCTATACCTCTGAATGAACGTATACTACACTATTAAAATAAACATCATTTGATTAATATACAATAGAAATTCTATAAACTAATACTTGATAAATTAATAAAATTTTATGTTTCGAGTTGAACCGGTTCAAAATATGACGCAAATCGATAAAACAATAAGATATTATTTTCTTAAAAAATTATATAAATATATGGTTCCATTAAAACTATAAATTAATAATATATATTATATATTATATAACATATTGTATTGTTAATTTTATTTCACAATGAAGTTATCTAGATATTTTAATAACACTTTCAATATATTTTAATATATTTTAATATTATTTAATAAAACTATATCTAATACAACATTTAAATTCTCTGAAACATATTATATATTATATATATATATATATATATATATATATTAAATAATATAATAAAAACAATATGAAAATCAAATTTCAAAAATCAAATTAATGTATATAAGATAAAATAATTATTTTCTTATTTTATAAAGAAATGTGCTAAAACAAAAAAAGAAATTTAATTTTTTAAAAAAATTAAGAAAATATCATGGTACCAACATATAAATTTATAGAGTTTTTGCTGTATTTATATAAGGAGTATTGATTTTGAAACCTGAAAGTACACAAATTTTTAACGAGGCCAACTTAGGAGGCATGGCAATTGGGCTTAGACCCAGAGCCTCAATTTTTTTGGCATAAATAGTATTAGTAGGAGTCAGTTTATCCAAGGGCCCACAGTTTGTTTGAGCCCGTCGTGTTTGTAACCCATGTTGATTTCTCTGTATTTAGGCATGCGGGTTCAGTCTATTCGGGTGTTCAGAATTTGGTGAATTCAGGTTGGTCAAAATTTCACCGTAGTGAACCAAACATTTTTTGGTTTGGTTTGGTTTCAATTTTTTTATCAAAGTTTTCTGTTTTTCTGTTAGTTCGGTTTAAATTAAAAAAAATGATTCGGATTTTGGTTAGTTTGGTTAATTCGGCTATTTCGAATCGGATTTTGTTTAGTTCTCGGTTCAAAATTCGGTTAAGATTAGTACTGTTTGGATTTTTTTTATAGAAAAACGAGGTAACCGATTACTAAACCAAACAAAATTGAAAACCAATTTTTTACCAAACTAACCGAAAACCGAATTTTTCGGTTCAATTCGGTTAAAAATTCCAGCCCATCATGATAACTGACACCATAAAAATGATGCCCCAAACACATTAAGTTTTTTCTAAAGTAATAATAACAGAAATTCATGTGTATATATGGCTGAGAATGTTAATGTTAAACTGTCCATATGATATAACACTCAATACAAAAAGTTTAAAAACTTTATTATAAATCTACTTATCTTAAACTTTTTCAAAAGAAAAATCTACTTCTTAATGCTTGGCTCAGTATTGCTATCTTATTATATATAAACATTTATGTGTTTCAGTCAAAAAAACATTTATATATGTTTAAAACATTTATAAAATCATGTTATCTCCCTTTTCGAATTTTACTACTTTTTATGAAACATTTATAAAATCATGTTATCTCCCTTTTCGAATTTTACTACTTTTTATGAAGGATATTTAACGTTAAAACCCCTCAACTAAGTTTGTTTTGGGTAAAAACCCCTAAATTAAGTATTTAACGGAAAAACCCCTAAACTAACTTTATTTAATGAATTAAACTCTATCATGTCATAATTACCATTACTACAGGTAAATCTGTAAATTAGGGGTTTCTACATTATGTAAACATAGTTGAGGGGCTTTATCATTAAAAATAAAAAAAATTCAAAATTTTATAATATTATCTAAAAATTAGTAACTTAAATTTTCAAAATTAGCATTTTTTTAATTTTTTTTGTAAAGTTATGAGTTTGATGTGTTTTTAACATCAGCATTATATATGTATAAATAAAAAATGTAAACCAGCTGTCAAAAAAAAAAAATGTAAGCCCTATAAAATATAATAAAAATTATCTAAAGATTTATTACTACCTTTTTATTAGATAAGATATCATTTTTATTATATTTTCTTCTTTTTTTTACATTTTTAGTCTTTTAGTAATTTTATTAGAGGTATATCTTTAGATAATTTTTATTATATTTTCTCGGTTTTAATTTTTTTTTTTAAATTTATACATATATAATGTTGATGTTAAAAACACATCACACTCATATATTTACAAAAAAAAAAATTAAAATGATAATTTTGAAAATTTAAGTTACTAATTTTTAGATAATATTTTAAAATTTAATTTTTTTTATTTATTTTTAAAGGTAAAACTCCTCAATTATGTTTACTTAATGTAGAAACCCATAAAGTAAGGGCTTTTTGCAAAAGTGACTCAAAACTTGGAGTCAAACAGAAAACTAACCTTTTCTTTTGACTCCTTTTTTTTGAGATTTTAACCCCACACCTGCACTTTATCTACGAAAATGCCATTAACATTTTTTTTTTTTTTTCGAAAATGGCTTCTTTACTGTCTCAACCTCATCTTCTTCAAGTATTTACAATACTGCCACTGCAATGAATAGTGGCAACAACCTTGTACGAACTGTTTGGAGCTTTTAATGCCCTTTAATGCACGTAAATCTCTTTACACTCTCTCTGTTTCAATTGTTATGAACTAAAAACAACATTTCTTTCACTTTCTCTCTATATTCATCCAAAAAACTCAAGCTTTTGA
>NW_013617415.1:277955-280769 GCF_000695525.1 Brassica oleracea var. oleracea | reverse complement strand
CTCCCATAAAGTAAAGATTTATCGGTAGTAATGGTAATTATGATCTGATAGGGTTTAATTCATTAAATAAAGTTAGTTTAAGAGTTTTTTCATTAAATATTTAGTTTGAGGGTTTTTAGCCAAAACAATCTTCGTTGATGTGTTTTAACTTTAAAAATCATTTTATGAAATAAGCTCTTAACGTTACTCTTCACTTGGCTTGCAGAGACAAACCTACTAGAACATTCCTCTAGTCTTCTTCTTCAAATCTCTCTCTCTCTCTCTAGATATGGTGACGAACTCCACAATCAAATTTCTCTGTAGCTATGGCGGCAAGATACTACCTCGTTATCCCGACGGCAAACTCCGTTACAACGGCGGCCACACCCGCGTCCTCGCCGTCCCCCGCTCCGTCTCATTTTCTGGTTAGTTCCGCTCCGTCTCATTTTAAATTTCGAAAAAAACAAAAACGGTTACGCGTAGAGAGAAACTAAGGCACGCGCGTGTTGTGCGTGTAACAGAATTAGCGTCGAAGATGGCGGAGATGTGCGGATCCACCGTCACCATCCGGTGCCAGCTTCCTACGGAAGACTTGGACGCGCCCGTTTCGGTTACTTCCGACGAGGATCTGGCGAATCTGATCGAAGAGTACGATCTCGTCTCCTCGTCGTCGCCGATGAAGATCAGAGTCTTCTTAAATCCACCGAAATCGACGATTGCGCCTCCGCCGTTAGCGTTACCGTCGCCAAATACGTCATCATCTTCATCGAGTCCTAGATCTCCGTCGATGTCGAAACCGCCGCTACCTCTGTCTCCGCCGAGGTTAACGACGGTGAAGAATCAGTGTTACGGTTGTTACTTTCACCGAAATTCGAGGAATGTCTACCTCGTTCACAACGGGAATCACTGGCAATAACCATACGCCTCCGATCAGATTCACAAAAAATGGAAGAATCGAATTTATACATAAGAGAAAAAAAAGTTTTCGTTTAGAAAAATGTAAAAGAGAGATATAAAAGAAGGTGTAAGTCTTTTCTTTTTGAAATCCTCCTAAAGCTTTTCTTTTTGTGTTGGCCACTTGGGAGAGTTTGGTTTAATTCTTTTTCTGGTTTTGTTCCGTTACCGTCATCACGCCGTCTACATGCCGTCGCATTTTCCCGTCAATGTTATCCGCTCTTGTGGAATTGTCGAGTAACCGTTCCGTTCACGTTTCATCCTTGCCTTATCTGTTATTCTGCAGCGTCACCGTTTAGTGGACGTCATTACATTTGTCGTCCGTTTCCGTTGATTTCTTGCTTTTCAAGTTTTCTTTTGTTTCTTCTAAAAAATTGGTTTGATGAACATTCGATATATTAATTTTTAAACATTCGCTTTATTTAACACCTGCTTTGTGTGTGGGTATGTGCATTTTGTGCTGGACTAACATACCCTTAATCTCGTATTGTCATCTGCAGGTAATTTTATACATTCTTTTATACCTAAAGGCGTAACCAGTTTTCTCGGTTATGGTATGTGTTCAATATTTCAGTTCTCATTGATGCAAGGTTATATATATATATATATTCTGATTGTCTTTCTGATTGTCTTTTTTTTGGTAGACGAAATTGGGCGATAAACATGAAGAAATTGAGCTGAAAGACAAAAATAACAAGAAAATATTATGAATGTTGAGGATAATAAAGAAGAGGTGATGATAAAATTCTTTTTTTTTTTATTATTATGATGATGATGATGATGATAAAATTCGATTTAAATTAGAATGGGTCTCGTAATACAGCTGGTGTGGAGAAGTACATAAGTGTTCTTTATGAACGGAAAATTATAATAGTTGAGTGTGGGATGATCATACACCAAGTACGATTTTATATTCCAAAAACAAGATTGAGATCTGGACTTTGGATGGAGTGTAATAATGACATAACAGGGACGTGAAATTTTTTGTTGAACTTTTAGATATTTCAAGCGGAATCACGATGATATTTAAACTAGGTGGTGATCGTCGTATTATTAGGGATTAGGAACTGAAATTAGGATGTATAACACCAAATTAGGCATCATGCTTGGAAGTTTTGGCAACGAAGAGCTGGAGTTGTGCATGCATTATATGCCGCTAACTTTTCACCGATGCCGATGACTTCTCTGTCATCAACGTTACTCTCCAGCACCATTATAAGGAATCAATCTGTACTTCTTCAGGCATTTCTTCTTCAGATTCACCAGCTTCTTTAGTCTAGATAAACCACTTAAGCCTCAACAACTCCGAAAGAAAATATTTGTTAGAACATTTTCAAACAAGAAATCCTTAAGTCTACTTATCCCGTCCCAAAAGAGTGAGATTAAAAATCCACCATAATTTTTATACTGGAAAACTTTACTGTAATTAAGTAATCAATTAAAGGATAGCCGGTCCTAAAATCTCGATGAGGATATACAATTTTGTAAGAATACTAATAATTTTTTGGGATTTTTGCAAGATTGACTCAAAACTCAAAGTCAAACCTAAAACTAACTCATGCTTTTCTTGGATTTTTCTTTTGTCCTATTCACCCCACAAGTTCATGATATTCACGAAAATGCGATCAAATTTTTTTTTATTTTTTTTTATTTTTTTTTTCCGAAAATGATATTTTTACTCTCTCACCCTCATCATCTTCAAGTAATTACAAGATTGCCATTGTGATCAATACCCCAACCACCATGAACAACCAATTTGAAGCTCTTAATGCACCTAAAATCGATTTACACTCTCTCTTTCTCACTTGTTATGAACTAAAAACAACATCTCTTTCACTTTGCCCCCATATTCATCCAAAAAACTCAAGCTTTTGATTCAAA
>NW_013617415.1:276075-276223 GCF_000695525.1 Brassica oleracea var. oleracea | reverse complement strand
TTGAAGTAAATACCTGACTGAGGATAGCCTCTTTAAACTGTCTGCGTCCTTTGCGACCCTTGTAAGCCAGTATCGGGGGAGACGGATTGTTTGGGAGATTTTTACCAAAAGTAGCACCCAATTCCGGAAGAGCTGTGTACACCCAGAC
>NW_013617415.1:274236-275212 GCF_000695525.1 Brassica oleracea var. oleracea | reverse complement strand
GGACCATGTAGAGAAAAGGCTCCATTACCACATCGAGTTCTTCTGGGGAGATACTGGAACAAATGCTGTCAAAGACGACTATGTGCCTCTTAGGGATCGATATCCAAATAGCAATCCAATGACTGTCGGCGAAGTTTACTGGCGCATAGATATCATCAATATCCGTCCCCCAAACCTTGTTCGATTTGCAAAATGATGGTATAGTGCCTGCATAATAATTCCACGCCCCACCAGGGAGTCTTCTTCCTAAACCGTTTTGATCGGGCTTCGAGTCCTTAAAATCCTTGAAGTTGAATCTCCATTGCTGAGCAAAGAGATGATCAAGGAAGCACATTCTCTCGCTCCTGAAATGTTGTGGGTTAGCGTTGTACCTCTTCCTCAGCACATTAATCCAAGCATCAATATGCTGCATATAAAATAAAGTACAAGTCAGAAGATATCAGACGACTTAGTGGTAAGTCTTCTACGTAGATGACTTACCAGACGACTTACAAGTAAGTTGTCTACGTCATAGCAGAAGACTTACACAGTCCTCCAGCCACTCTAGGGAGGTTCGGAGGATTTGATACCACCAAGTTCTACTTTTACGTGGTTTTTTATCGAGAGCTGTTCTATAATAACTGCAAACACAAAATGTTGAAAAGCAATCAGGTTTTATGGGAAAAGCAAGCTATTATGTGAAAAGCAAACACTTACGGACAAGATTTCAACCACTCAGCGAGCTCCCTCAACTTATTCTTTTCAATTGGTGTAAAAGGATTATAGCCTGGATAAAGCTTTCTGTTTGAAATGATCACTCTGGCCGTCCTGTTTGCCGTATAAGGAGATTTCTGTGATCGGGCAAGTTTCCTTGTTCGATCACTCTTTGCACGGCAAAGTGCCAAAGCATCATCCTTCTTTTCTAGATATCTAGCATCCTCCTTCTTCTTATCTGAAACAGTGGATTGATTTTTGTCCAATAGAACAAGGCTCGGTT
>NW_013617415.1:264550-274096 GCF_000695525.1 Brassica oleracea var. oleracea | reverse complement strand
GACGACTTTCTGGTAAGTCGTCTGGACGACTTACGGGAAAATCGTCTGGAAGACTTCCTGGAAAGTCGTCTGGACGACTTACTGGAAAGTCGTCTGAGCAGACGACTTACGGGGGTTAGAAACGTAAAAAAATTTCGTTTTTTTTTGTTTTTTCACAAGGGGTTGGTTGTAATTTCAATAGCCTTTTAGGTTACTTTTGCATTTGTTTCAAGTTTGGGTTAACCTTTATGTTTGAAATCAAGTTGTGAGTTATCTTTGGCAATTTTCCCTAATTTTTTTCACAGTTAGAGACTCAACACCACCTTGGGATCAACACAGTTCAAAGAAATTGTTAAAATTTTCAGGAAGTTAAAAATTTGTATAAACCTAAAAACTAAAGGAGAAAATATCGTAGAAGTAACATAAGCTTTTGCTCTGGGAGTATCTATCTTATTAAAGTAAAAGTGCTCTAACCTTTTGTTTCACAACATAGATAACAGTTAAAAAAAATAGTGATGTTTGGAAACATGGTTAACAATAAGTTAGGAAAAAAAAGTCATGAGTTTATGCTATTAAAAAAATTGGAAGTCCATTACATTATATTAAAAAGTAATGGGCTTATGTTACTTAATATACATATTCAAATCAAAATAATAATTTAAAATTAATTTATATCAAAAATTCATTCAAAAATATGCATATATTCAAAATTTGATTTTTACTAACATATTTTCCAATAACTATTATAAAAATGTTTTCAATATATATAAGAAAAATACAATACAAAGCCCAATTTCAAACACCAACTTAAATTATGGTTTTTATATTTCACATTGAAATTTAAAAATATAATATATGTGATTATTTATATGATTGTACGTATAAAATATCTATCTTATTAAAGTAGAAGTACTTTAAACTTTTGTTTGGCAACATAGATAGCGGTTAAAAAAATAGTGATGTTTGTAACATATGATGACACATATATGATATATAATAGTGAATCACGGGTGGGTGTTCGAGTTTGTTTTCGGGTCAGTTTGAGATTTCGTGTTCGGTTCAGATTTTTGAGGATTCGGTTCTGATTTGGATAACCAATTTAAATTATTATAAAAAATTTAAAATTTATTTTATTCTTTAATTTTTAAAAAATCTATAAACAATAGAATATATTATATATAAATTTGAATAATATATGTGAGAGTACCTAACTTAACATATAAATTGGTTTGGTTCAAATATTTGGATAGAGAATTAATAATTATTTAAGTATTTTTGGAGTTTTGAGTATATTTTAACTATTTTAGATATTTACGTTTGATTATTTGTATATATTTTCAAGTATTTAAACGAACTTAAAAGTATCATATATATTATGTATGTTTTTATATATATTAAATCTAAATAATTAATATATATAAGTATATAAATCTATTTTGGATACCCAAAATACTTCGGTTCGAATCGGATTAGGTTTCAGTTCTTCAAATACCAAAATTTTAAATAATTCATATTTAATCAATTTCAGTTCGGATTTAGTACTACTTATTCAGATTGAGATCGGTTCAGTTCGGTTCTTTGAATTCGAGTTTTTTACCTAACCCTAAATAGTGATATAAAAAAAATAGCATCATAATTTTAAATATGTATTATACACCCGCGGCGGTCAAAATCTAGTTATAAATTAAGGGGTTTACCTTCAGAAAACAGGGAACTAGACCGTTGATTAACCGGTTTAACTTAACCATTCAATTGCATAATCCAAAATTCCATAGAATCAAACGTAAGGTTGACCGGATCAATCTTGAGTTATTTATTCTAAAAAGATGGCTGCTTGACTTTATCATCATGGGAATCATATTAAGTTCTTTGGTCAACTTCTTCGCATTTCAACTAACTTGTGATCACAGACATGGCAACATCAAACTCAATATGACTGACTTCTTCAACATTTCAATATATATTACTTTTTTTCATTAATTATCTTACTTAAACCTTTCTAATCTTCCATTAGTTGGGACGGATATCACAAAACCATGGAGCACGATCTCGACAAGTTCCCTTTACTCTCTTACGTCCTACACCAATATGATTCCAACCACCACGCGCCGCCGTCTACGGCTGTCCAACAAACTCTCGCCCCTTCTTTTCCACTTCTCTCCGACCCACAAATCATGTCTTCGTTGACTCAGTCCATCCCCACCACCATCACGCAGACGCTTACCGTCTTGGCCTCTCTCGGACCACGACCAGACCCGTCGGCTGTTTCCTCTGCTCGCTCTAAGATCGCTCAGATCCTTCAGATGGACTCTCTCTCACCGGAGGAAGCGGCCAAGGAGGCGGAGATATACGCCGGGGCTGTGCGGTTGGAGGAGGTGTATGATAGCTACGAGAAGGAGCTGAATGACTTGGAGGAGAAGCTTTCAAGGGTTTATGCCACGGAGGTGGAGTCTCTATTGAGAAGCCGCGAAGAAATGAACGTGGAGGTTGTTAAGGTTCTCAAGGCGGCGGAGTCCGGCAAAGTCCTTGAGAGGGTTGATCTCTCTGGCCAAGAACTTAAGCTGCTCCCTGAAGCTATTTGCAAGATTGTTGGTTTAGTTTCCTTGAATATCTCTGGCAACAACTTGATGGTAAATACTAAAATCTAAAACCATTTGACATTTAATTAAAAATAAATAAATAATTTAAGCAAGAATGCTTCTGATTTGCAAAATGTTTAGAACAAATAGGGTTTTGGGAATATCAAGAACCTGTTTAGTACTTGCAGTGTAGTTTGATGTTTCATTTGTTGTGTTCTGAAACAGTTTTTAAAAACGTTTTTACAGTTTATACCTGACGCATTCTCGAAACTGAAGAAGCTACAAGAGCTTGATGTATCTTCAAACTCTCTTGAATCTCTTCCTGATTCTATAGGCATGTTGCTTAACCTTAGGATCCTCAATGTGTCTGCCAACAATCTAACTTCACTCCCTGAAAGCATCGCGCATTGCAGGTTTAGTTCTTGTCTTTTCTTGCAGAATGTCTGAATATTGTTTCTACTTTTGTCCTGACGTTTTTTTTGGGAATCTATATTTAGGTCACTGGTTGAGTTAGATGCAAGTTACAACAACTTGACATCATTACCTACAAACATCGGATACGGATTACAGAATCTGGAGAGGTTATCGATCCAGCTTAACAAACTCCGTTACTTTCCAGGTTCCATAAGTGAAATGATTTCCTTAAAGTATCTTGACGCACACATGAACGAGATCCATGGGCTTCCAAGTTCCATGGGGAGACTAAAGAAACTCGAGGTTCTAAACCTAAGCAGCAACTTCAACAACTTGATGTGTGTTCCCGACGCTATCACCGATTTAATTAACCTGAGGGAGCTTGATCTAAGCAACAACCAAATCCAAGCGATACCGGACTCGTTTTATATGCTGAAGAAGCTAAAGAAACTGAACTTGGACCTTAACCCGCTAGAGATCCCGTCTCAGGAAGTGGCTAAACAAGGAGCTGAAGCGGTTAGAGAGTTTATGAGGAAGAGATGGGATATGATTATGGGGGAGGAGCAACAGAGGATTGGTGTTGAGGCTGAGCGACATGGAGATGGAACAGGGTGGGTCTCATGGGGAACCTCCATGGTTACTAATCTTGTTTCTGGGGTGTCTCAGACCGTTGGATTCGGTGGAGGACCTGGTGATGGTGGAGATAAGAAACCTGGAGAATCGCATTTTTATTACCAAATCTAAGTTCTACTTGAGTTTTGTTTTGAATAATTTTGGGTGAATTCTTGTTAAGAAATCATCATTACGGTCTTGGCAACTTTGTAACATAAGAAACTGTTATTTTTAAATTATAATTTTTTCTCAATTTTTTCTTTATTACATATTTTCTTTATTTTTGGTTAAACAGTGATGTGACAAATGAATTTTAATGGTTAAATAGATTATTTCATAACATTTATGTTATGAGAAGCATGGTAGATACGAGAAGCAGTTGAGTAACATGGAGGAAAAACTTGCAAGCGTTTATGCCACTGAGGTGGAATATTTGTTGGGAAGCCGCGAAGAAATGAACGAGGATTGATCTCTCTAGCCAAGAATATACTATCTGACAACGACATGACAGTAAATACTAAAATTTTGAAATCAAGAACTTGATTAGTACATGCAGTGTCGTTTAATGATCGAAACGTAAGAAGCTAGAAGAGCTTGATGTATCTTCAAACTCTCTTGAATCTCTTCCTGATTCTAAAGGAATGTTGCTTAACCTTAGGATCCTTAATGTAACTGCCAACAATCTAATTTCACTCCCTGAAAGCATCATCTCTCATTGCAAATTTAGTTCTTGTATTTTCTTGTATATGCTGAATATTGTTTCTACTTTTGTCCTAACTTTTTTGGGAATCTATATTTAGGTCACTGGTTGAGTTAGATGAAAGTTACAACGACTTGACTCATTACATACAAACATCGGATACGGATTACAAAACTTCGAGAGGTTATCGATCCATCTGAACAAATTCCGTTATTTTCCTGGTTCGACAAGTGAAATTCGCTCGCTAAAGTATCTTGACTCACACATGAACGAGATCATTGGGATTCAAGATTCCATCAGGAGGTTAACGAATCTCGTGGTTCTAAACCTAAGCAGCAACATCAAGTAAACCAACTTGATGGGTGTCCCTAGGGATGTTATATAGGGCTGTTTGACTTAGGGTTGGTCCAGCCCATCCAATAATTTAAGAACCTTTACCCTACTACATTACTCTTAAGGTGTTTAGGGCCAATTTAGGGCTGGGTTAAAGAAATAAAGGGTTTTGATAGGGTTTTGATAGGGTTGACCCTATTACACAGTACTATATAACTTTGTCTTTTTTTTTTTGTTAAACAACAATGTTTTAGTACAGGGCTTAAAACTTCAAAAAAAAAATTCCTCCTGAATTCATAAAATTTGATATTTCACTAAAATTGCAAAAAACAAAAATATTTTCCGCCAAACCGGAAAATCGAGTTTTCCAACCAAAATCGAGAAATCAAGTTTTCCCGTCAACCCAGAGAAATAGAGTTTTTCCGCCAAAACTGAGAAATCGTGTTTTTCCACCAAAACCGAGAAATTAAGTTTTCCCGCCAAAATCAGGAAATTGAGTTTTTTTCGCCAAAACCGGGAAATCGATTTTTCCCGCCAAAACTGAGAAATCGAGTTTTCCCGCCAAAACCAAGAAATCGAGTTTTCCCGCCAAAACCGAGAAATCGTGTTTTCCCGCCAAACCGAGGAAATCGAGTTTTCCCACCGAAATCGGGAAATCAGGAAATCGAGTTTTTTCCGCCAAAACAGGGAAATCGAGTTTTCCCGCCGAAACCGAAAAATTAAGTTTTCCCGCCAAAACCGAAAATTAAGTTTTCCCGCCAAAACCGAGAAATCGTGTTTTCCCGCCAAAACCGAGAAATCGTGTTTTTCCGCCAAAACCGAGAAATCTAGTTTTCCCGCCAAAACTGGGAAATCTTGTCTTCCCGCCAAAACCGGGAAATCAAGTTTTCCCGCCGAAACTGGGAAATCAAGTTTTCCCGCCGAAACCGGGAAATCGAATTTTCCCGCCGAAACCGGGAAATCGTGTTTTTTCGCCAAAACCGAGAAATCGTGTTTTTCCCCCAAAACCGAGAAATCGTGTTTTCCCGCCAAAACTGGAAAATCGAGTTTTCCCGCCAAAATCGAGAAATCTAGTTTTTTCCGCTAAAACAGGGAAATCGAGTTTTTCCGCCAAACCGAGAAATTAAGTTTTCCCGTCAAAACCGGGAAATCGAGTTTTCCCACCAAAACCATAAAACATTGTTTGATTATATTATATATTATTTGATGATATTACTATAATTATCTAAATCACATGTTAATATTATTTGCCTATGTTTTGAAAGACATTACAGAATGGACTAACCCTGATCCAATCCTGACCCAGCCCTTCATGCATATACTATTAGGGCTAAAGTATGATTAGGACTAGAATAGGGCTGAGTTTATATTTTATAGGGCTGGGTTGGGCTGGATAACCCAATGTAACATCCCTAGGTGTCCCATACACAATCACCGATCTAAATAACATGAGGGAGCTTGATCTAAGCAACAAACAAATCCAAGCTATACCAGACTATTTTTACATGCTGAAGAAGCTAGAGAAACTGAACATGGATCAGAACCCGCTTGAGATCCCATTTCAAGAAGTGGCTAACCAATGAGCTGAAGTTGTTAGAGAGTTCATAAGGATGGTCTAAGATTGTGGCAGAGGAGCAACAGAGGATCGAGTTGAGGCAGAACTACATGGAGATGGAATCGGGTGGGTCTCATGGGGAACCACCATGGTTACTAATCTTGTTGGATTCGGAAGAGGGTCTGCTGATGGTAGAGATAAGAACCATAGAGAATTGCATTTCTATCACAATATCTAAGTTCTGATTGATTTTTTTTTAAATAATAATTTGTGGGTGATTTCTTGTGAACACATCGGTACCTTGTTTACCGTCTTGTGCAGTCTATTACAATAAAGTTGAGTTTTCTCACTTCTCATGATACCACCTCATCATTCAAATGTTTAAAATTAGACATATGTCACTTTTACTATCTCCTCATCCTTTCTATTTGGGATGTCATCACTTTTTCTTATTTGTGTGTTTATGGACCTTTACAAAATGTAACTCATCTGGTCCGTTTTCATTTAGGATTTTCTCTATTCTCCGACACCAAGCAATCACCACTGTCCCTCCTTTGTTCTTCGTCTCACGCCAGCCATGTCTTTTCGAGCTTTCTATTTTTGTTTTGTGTTGACTTAAAGTAATATATAAGAGACTTGGGTCATTCCACTTACCGTCAATTGGTTTTAAGTTAGAAGCCCAGGAAACTTATCATGGTATCAGAGCGGGCCCAACACCCTGACCCATTAATCCGGCCCGGACAGTGGCCCGATCATCCCATTAGCTGATGGCCCATAGAAGGCTTAGTTCTACCGAGATTGCTAGAAAAAGAGCATTATCTCGGAGAGGGTATGTTGGATTCTGCAAGATTAATGGTTATACGCACCATTATCTCGAGGGAGGGTGTTGGAGAGAAGATCTCACATTGAAAATATGTAAGGGACTTAAAGTAATATATAAGGGACTTGGGCCATTCCACTTACCGCCAATTGGTTTTAAGTTAGAAGCCCAGAAAACTTATGGACATTTTATTACAAAAATCCCAACCACATATTTTTAAGCCCTCTTCTTTCTTTACCTCTGTGCTCAAGCCGAAAAGGACACACCGCCCTTCGTTTTTTTTGTTCTTTTGACAGTTGACGGCGAGTAACGCCTTTCCTTTACATTCAATAGTTGTAATGACCGCAATAATAATCATTAAACCAGTCTCTCCACTCCTTCGCATTGATTTCTCATACACCCTTTCATGGTAACATATGAAACTTTAGGAGTATACATACGGACGGATGAAGGACATGATAATCATCTCTCCCAACAAAACATTCCATACTTTCCTTTTGAAGCTTATCTATCATTAAATTTGACGTTGAGAGGCTTGGAGTAAAGATCAACCAAAGAAACCATGCCATCTCTGCACGTGACGCCATCAAGTTCTTTGCTGGCAGACCAATCTGGGGGTTGATTATTAAAGCTTATAAGCTGATGTATTTCTATGTACACAGACTGAGATGGTGATGCTTGAAGCGAAAGAGAGAAGATATATAAGAAGGAGAGAGTTGTTACAAATCGAGATTTAGAAAAGTTTACAGGCTCTCTCTGTTTTTGAGCCAAAGGTGTGGAAGTAAAAAATATGAACGAGAAATCTAGAATCTGAGATCAACCATTAGACTGGAAGTGGAGGCTCAAGAAAGATATTGACAAGCAAAGGACATAGACAATAAAGTCAAAAGACACAGACACCTATGCATTCACATTACATGTTACCTCTTCTGATTTTTTGTTATATTTTCAAAAACTTTTAACGTCAATATTAGTAACATATACAAACAAATAATGTTTTTTTTTTGAGAAAACAAACAAATAATGCTCCTTTATTATCGTATGTATTACAAACAAAAGTTAAATACCAGAACGAATACAATCTATTAATAAAATAATAGTATAAGAAAATCCTTAATTTCAAGGAAACCTTTTTCTAATGGAGTGTTAAAAAATGAGATATTTGTTACTACATGATATGTATCTAATAGGTGAGATTAAGAGATGTGATTAAGTCTTTCACAAGCTATATCCTATTATCCATTTTTTTAATTTTTAGTTTTTTTTTTGTCACCAACATATCTCATTTTTAGTTTTGTCAAATTATTTCTAAATATTACACCTCAATCATCTATGTTTACAAATATCTATTATAGGGCTACACTACCACATTTACAAATACCTGTTATGTCTACTGTATCCAGCTTCACCGATTTCGACAGTACGCCATCCAATATAAATATAGAGCTAAAGAGACTTTACACCATAATATTTCCTTTTCGACATTCTCTTTAGGTTCTAATCTTTCTCCAAAACACCGGTTCTAACAAATGACCAGTTCCCAGCTTCTAGAAGACTTTAGAGGTTAAGGCTGCCGAAGTTAGTCAAAATTCATTTTTAATACATTAGAAATTTTTAAATTAATACTCAGTAAATTAATATAAAGTTTCGGTCCCAAGTTAGGCCGATTCAAAGACTTAAATTGATAAAATAATAAAATAATATTTTTTTATAGAAAATCTTATGTAAATATATGGCCCCCTTTAAATCATAATTAATAATTTATATATACATTACATTTTATATAAGTACAAACAAACAATTGTATTGTTTCTTTGTAATAGAATTATCTCTATATTTTATTAGCACTTCAATATATTTCACTAATATTTAGTAAAATTATATATACACCATATTTAAATTTTATAAAACATGTTTTCTATACACCAAATAATATAATAAAATGATATGAAAGTTAAATTTTAAAAAATAAACTAATATATATACTGTAAAATCAATTATTTTCTCTTTTATAAAAAATATATTCTAAAATAATAAAATCCAGAAAAGAAAACTTTTTATAAGTTAATAAATATCATAATCCCAACATTAATAATTTATAGAGTTTTTACTATATATGATGTAAGACTAGAGAAAGAAGATGAAAGAAAACATAAATCATTCTTCAACTCGACATAGGCGATTTTGCTGCTTCTCACTAACAATCATATGCTATACTATGAATATAAGCTCCATTGACATAATTTAAGGTCAAGAGAACATCAGCGGGGAAAGGCAAAATTATGATAGTCCATAATCCATGTCACCACACAACTGTTGAGAACTCGAGCTCCAAGTCGTCCATTTCCCGTATGCGATCAACGTCCTAAGATCGGGTATCTAAAATGCAAGTTTTATGTAACACATATTTTCATTGGTGGTCCCTGCAATGTGTCAATGATTTGCATGTGGTAAAGAAGGTCACCGTAAGTCATGGTCATGTGAGAAATATCTCTGTCCACAAACAAACACTATGTCTAATCAAGCATGCACATATGACAAAAAAAGTATAAGA
>NW_013617415.1:255204-263104 GCF_000695525.1 Brassica oleracea var. oleracea | reverse complement strand
CTAAAAGCCTAGTGAAATTACATCTCAGCCCCTTGTGACCAAACAAAAAAACAGAAGCCATTTTTATGAATATAGCCCTAGTAAATCGTCTGAGTCGTCTGAGATGTTGGAAGTCGTCTGGACGACTGAAGTGTAAGTCGTCTGGTACCGGTTTATTTTAAAAATAATTTATAAATCTTGTAAAAAAATATTTTGATGCGTGAAAAATAAAAATCAAGTAATTATAAACAGTTTTAAGTGATATAAATTAAGATATGATAAAATTGATTTGTTTTGAAGATAGATGAGTGGAAGTAGTGAATCATGAAATACTTTGGTTTAGGAGTTTGGCAAACATATGTTGTAGTATTGTATGTATTGTTAGGGTTAGATTTTGGAAAACTAAAATGTTTTTTTCAAAAATTAGTTTTCACCTATATGTGTTTATTTATGTGTATAGTAAACACTTTTCAAGTTTGATTTGATTTTATGAAGTCTTTAATTAGATAATTAAGTTTAGGGGTTATGTTTAGGGTGTGGACGACTTATATTTCAGTCGTCTGTTGAATAATTTACTCGGACGACTTACATTTCAGTCGTCTGGTGAAGAAATTAAAACAGACGACTTACATGTAAGTCGTCCAGAAGAGTTTAATATTTTTAGCGGGAAATTAAATATTTTTAGCGGGAAACTAAAATAGAAGATTTTCCAGACGACTTACAAGTAAGTCGTCTGGTTTAAATTATTTAAGCGGGAAAATAATTTTTTTAAAAAATTTTAGGCGGGAATATTTGGACGACTTACATGTAAGTCGTCTGTTTTAATTTCTTCACCAGACGACTGAAATGTAAGTCGTCCGAGTAAATTATTCAACAGACGACTGAAATATAAGTCGTCCACACCCTAAACATAACCCCTAAACTTAATTATCTAATTAATGACTTCATAAAATCAAATCAAACTTGAAAAGTGTTTACTATACACATAAATAAACACATATAGGTGAAAACTAATTTTTGAAAAAAACATTTTAGTTTTCCAAAATCTAACCCTAACAATACATACAATACTACAACATATGTTTGCCAAACTCCTAAACCAAAGTATTTCATGATTCACTACTTCCACTCATCTATCTTCAAAACAAATCAATTTTATCATATCTTAATTTATATCACTTAAAACTGTTTATAATTACTTGATTTTTATTTTTCACGCATCAAAATATTTTTTTACAAGATTTATAAATTATTTTTAAAATAAACCGGTACCAGCCGACTTACACTTCAGTCGTCCAGACGACTTCCAACATCTCAGACGACTCAGACGATTTACTAGGGCTATATTCGTAAAAATGGCTTCTGTTTTTTTGTTTGGTCACAAGGGGCTGAGCTGTAATTTCACTAAGCTTTTAGGTTAGTTTTGCATTTGGTTCAAGTTTGGGTATAAGTTTGGGGTTAAAATCAAGTTGTGGGTTAGTTTTGGCAAAAATCTCATGATTTGTTTCCAATATAAACAACCATATTATTATTACCTCTAGAATCACTTATAAGTTTTTTAGGAACTAAAATATTGTAAACATCTATGTTAGAAAGTGATTCTTAAAAATATTATAAGTTGCGCGCAGATCATAAATGGCTTGATCAAATTTGCGTTTCGTATATTTTGCATGGATTTATTAGAGCTAGAAAACTTCCGAATTAAAAAGAAAGCAACATGTGAGACAACAACAAAATAATATACCTATCAACTTACAACTACAATGAATTCAAAAACCACATTAGTTGTATGTGGGTAATCAAAAATCATACAAACAAAAACAAAAAAATTCAGTTTAGTCTTAGTTCTGGTACGCAAAGTCAGAAAATGATTTAGTTATTTTTTTTGTCCCAACAATACAAGCCAACCAAAGACATTTTGAGACTAAGAAAACTAATATAAGGCATGTTATATATGTATGACGTAGATTTACACAAAAATATCTCAAAAGAGGAAAACTTTCGCATATTTAACACTCTTTCTAAACACAACTTAGAAGTTGCTAAAAAAGATCTTCATTGAAAATAACAATTACCCGTAAGCAAACAAAAACACAAAAAAACTCCCATATTGTAATATAAAAAATTAAATATTATAGACCAACTTGATATAGTTTTTAACACAAGAAAATTGAATTACATTTAAAATAAAATAAAATATGACACATAAATAATTGAAACAATATCCTGCCTGTTAGGGCGGGCAAACCACTAGTTATGTAAATAAGAAACTATTTTTAAAAATATATTTTTTCTTTTGCAATTTTTCTCAAAATTTGCTTAAAATGTTATACATATTTTTATTTATTTTGGATATATAATAATCTGACAAACGAATTTTAATAGTTAAAGTGATTTTTGAAAGTGGTAATGTTATGAGAAGAACTTTGAAATGGTTTGCTGTTGATCAATTATTATTTTAATGTTATGAGAGAGAGAGAGAGAGAGAGAGAGAGAGAGAGAGAGAGAGAGGTAAATTGGGCTCCCCACGTCTATTAGCCCATATCCATTTGTTCATTTATTGTTTGTGGACAGAGACTAATCATGTCCATTAGGAACAATGTCCATTAAAGACTAGACCCACTAACACCCATGTTTACATGGACTGACATAGGATCCATAATGGACCATATAAGGAAATTTTAAATTTAAATTTATAAGCCTACAAATTCAAACACAAGTTCATAAGACTAAAATTCATCTATAAATTCATAAGTACATCAATTCCGGTTTTGGCGGAAAACTTGATTTTGCGGTTTTGGCGAGAAAACTCAATTTTGCAGTTTTAGGGGGAAAACTTGATTTTGCAAATTTGGCGAAAAAAGTCAATATTTCGAATTTGGCGAAAAAACTCGATTTTGCGGTTTTGACGGAAAAACTTGATTTTGCGGTTTTGGCACAAAAACTCGATTTTGCGGTTTTGGCGGAAAAACTCGATTTTTTTTTGGTTTTGCTGGGAAACTTGATTTTATGGTTCTGGCGGGAAAACACGATTTTGCGGTTTTGAAACGGAAAACCTTGATTTTTCGATTTTGGTTTTTGTGGGAAAACTTGATTTTGCGGTTTTGGCAGAAAAACTCGATTTTACGGTTTTTGTGGGAAAATTTTATTTTGTGGTTTTAGCGGGAATACTTGATTTTATGGTTTTAGCGGGAATACTAGGAATTAAAATTTTAGTTGAAAAAAACGATTTTACGATTTTGGCGGGAAAACTCAAATTTTAGAAACTTTAACTTTTTGTGATCAGTGGACCGACCGCGTCCACTAACGCCCATTACCCATTGGTCTTGTGATTCTTGTCCATAGGCCTGGGCATAAAATCCGAAACCGGAAATCCGAACTGAACCCGAACCAAAAAACCCGACCTGTTATCCGACCCGAAATGTAAAAATATCCGAACGGGTCTTGTAGGGTGGTACACAAAATATCCAAACCCGAATTGTTATTAACCGAACCCGAATGAATAACCCAAAAAATCCGAAATTAATAGTCAATATAAATATTTTGAAATATATATAAGTATTTCAATTATTAAATTCAATATTTGTGGTAATATGATATATAATAATAAATATTAAAATTTTAATAAATGCTTTAAGTACAAAATTAGTTATAAATAAATATTTTGTAATTTGCTCATTGAAATAAAAAAGTCTACTCTCTATAAGGTAATACATATTGTTTACAAATGATATTTGTTTTCAGGCTTGATTTAACATTTTATTGTTATTTTATTAATTTTATGTTTGATAGATTAATTTTTATTTAATTTAGATGTTTTTATTATGACTCTGGTATCTGGAGCCTCGAAAGGATCCGACTAGCGCCAATGACCGTCCACCGAAGCTTAGCCGGGGATCCCGCCGAGGCATCCAGGAGGGCTGGTGATCACCCTATGTAAATCCCACCAGTGGCCACACGTTAGCATGCTTCTCCGTATTGGGCCCGAAGGTCCCTCAAGATAATCACCTCCCAGCGGCAGTCGAACCCATGACTTTCAAGGTTGAGTTTAACCACTGGACCACTAACACGTGGTTAGATGATGTTTTTCTTTATGTTTTGCTTTAAAAAAATTTGTTTTTTGCTTCGGTTATATCCGAACCGAACCGATATAACCCGAATCCGTATGATGTATGATTACTTTATGGGTTTTAGGACGCACTAAAATTTTGAGCCGAACCCGAAGTGTTATTATCCGAAACCGACCCGTACTAATAAAATTTTAGTATGGGACCTAGGAGCGTAAACCCGAAAATCCGAATACCCGAAAAACCCGATCCAAACGCCAACGAGTACTCGAACGTCCATGCATACTTGTCCATTTATAATCAGCGTGGACAAATGGGTGTCCCAAAATAGACCCATTTATATTTGGACACGGACAACCAATGGACATTCCACCCATTACAACTATAGCTGCTAGCTTGAGAATGAGACAAGAAAAGGCACCTCATCTTGACGGATCTGAGGAAGGACCTGATGATACACATGTAAGTTCTCTTTTTTTGACACTCATTACTTATACTTCGCATTAAAGGTCAAACCATTACTTTCTATGCAAAACGCATTAATCTAAATGCTTCTCGATGTCTAGATTTGGATAGTGTATCCGTAAGGAGATTTGATGAGAGTGAGTAGCCATGTCCATTTTAGTTTGGTTTAATGTTTTCTTTTGATTTTGATTATCAGGAAAGAACTTTGGAGTAAAGATTTGACAAGGGAACTGACTGGCAACACGACAGAGAGTCAAGATACATCTCAGTGAAGATGTTATTTAAACTGAATGTGATTTTTATGTTTATACTTTCTTGAATTTGGTTCAATGTTTTCTTCTGATTTTGATTCTCAGGCTGGAGCAATGGATCTGAAAGCGAGTGGATCCACATGGAGATCAAATTCCAAATCAAAAGCCAAGGATTCTTGCGAATAAAGATAAGTAGAGATGCGAGAGACGTGACCAACAGCTTCTCCAACAAAAGCCAAAGAGATCATATAATTACGCAGAGGACATATACATGAAGCTACATTAGAGAAGATATGTGGTCCATGGTTATACCGTAACAAAACTGGCTCATCAGTGGAAAAATATCAAGGAACTAAAACTAAAGGCTGGCCAGTAGAGGAAATCTATGTGGGCTCTAAACAGGTTAGAACAAAAGAAAACATCAAGGTTAGATTTTTCACCAAGAGCATCTGAAAAATGCAGAGTTAGAGCTATTGCAGACTGAGAGCTCGAACTTTTGTTGGAAGCAACAGATAGAGGAATGAGAACGGAAGGCTTTGCAGTAGTTAAATGATTGACTGATCTTCAAAAGGATTTTAGAGTTGCAGTGGTTGAGATGATCATGGAGAATGGTATTAACCACCCAGAAGAACTCAAACAGGTTCAGCGAAAGCTTATTATTATCAAAAGAACGTTTTAGGATCATCATCAGCTTACACTCAAATCAGGGATATTGGTTAAAATAGTGTAAAGCTTATATGATTTTTTTTTCTAACATCAGTAGAATTAATTAAATAACTGATTGTATGAGTCAAACTTTTCTTATGATTTCACAATATCTCAAATTTGAAACTCAAACAATAACAAGAGATGCACGAATATATGAACATATATATACAAGTTATGAGTTATTCTTGGGTTCACCAACCAATAGGATTTCATTATTTCAAATTCGATATCTTTTAAAAAAGGAAACAAAATATTGTCAAGTTATATTATGTTTTTAAAATAAAAAGTAAAAAAACAATTAGTAGTTACAGAAAAAAAAATTAAAAAAATATATATTTTTAACGTCGTCAGCAAAACTCTAAACCCTAAATCATAATCCCTAAACCCTAAATCCTAAACCCTAAACCCTTGGGTAAATTCTAAACCATTGGGTGTTATGTGCCTCAGCCCAAAGTAACGACTATTTCTACCAATTTTAGAGTATCTCTCGGAACAATATCCAAGTTGCTAAAATTTTTGCTATTTCTTCCTTTCCATATATACCATAATATCCATGCAAAATGATGATCTTCCACCACCGGAGAAACCCTCCAATATAGATAATCCATGTTTGTAAACAGTGATTGGGTTGGGAATATGTTTGGGTTTGATGGAATTCTTGACAAAGCCCAGACTGCCATTGGACACTAAAAAAACACATGATTAATATATTCCTCTGGAGCACCACATCTTGCACAAATTGTGTCTCCTTGTATTCATGTAGCCTTCAAGTTTTTCTTAACCGCTATACATCCTGATACCAGTTGCCATAAGAAATGTTTCATCTTAGGTGGACATCGTACCTTCCAGCATAAATCTTTTAACGGAGGGACCGAAGGAACATACTCAGGTAGTGGTCGATCTCTGTCTGGGTATACTCTCTCTATTTGATATCCAGATTTAATAGTGTACCTCCTATTGATTGAAAAATGCCAACCATCCCGATCATCTGACTGTAAACGACTTAGAGGTAAGCTTTCAATGATTTTTGCATCCTATGGGTCCACTAGGGTCCGAATAACCTGTGAATTCCAAGTTCTCGACAGTGCATTAATAAGAGAATCCACCGTAAAGTCCGGGTAAATATAGAACACTATTTCTAAATTTCTAAATAAAAATATTATTATAATATGATTTGACTCAAATGAAAATATCAAACAACCGGTAAGCATACTATTGTAAATGAGAATAAATTAAGCACTTGAAAAAAAATTTAATGGTAAAATAATTATATTTTTAAGTAAACAGAAAATGTAATTTTATTGTATTTAAGTTAATGTGATTCTTTTAGAAATACAAAAATAAAAAAGTTCAACCACAATTTTAATACGAATATGAAAATAAAAAATATATTTGCATAGTCCAACAAAAAAAACAATGTAAAACAATCCGATAAAAACCAAAAAAAAAATAACAATATTGAAATTATATAACTTATGCCAAAACAGACATATTAAAATATCTATACCGACGTAATAAAAACAGAAAACAATTTCATTAATAATCACAATAATAATATTTAAAATTTTAGTTAACTACTCCAAACTGACATTGAGTCTTTTACAACAAACACAAATTTATGCGTGTAGCACGAACTTACCCTAGTATAATTATATATACCATGTTACATTATTCAATATACTTTTCTATTGCATATTTTAAATGTAAAAAATGAATTGAACTGAGCTAAACTGAGTTTAATAACTTTTAATACCGGTAAAGCTACAAAATGGACAAAAAACCAAAATATTCCATCTTAAAATCATAAACCTAAACTTCTATAGGTTAAACTCTAAAAACATATATTCATTTATATTTTATCTTATAAAGATCTCTCTTAATTCTTTCTAAAATAATATAACTACACAATGAGTAATCTATTTATATAAGGAGCATTGGATCTTGATAAATTAAAAAGGATAGACGATCTATTTCCCCACGATAACTATCACACTACAAGAAAACACATGCTTAACGAGGAAGTTTAACGAGAAAAAAAAATCCTCGTAAATTTACGACGATTTTACGAGAAACTTACTTGGAAAACTAATGTCATCGTTATTTCCTCGTAAAGTAATGACAAAAGCGTTTCATCGTAAAGTGGATGTAATTTGACGAGTATTTTACGAGAATACGAAGTAAACTTCGCGTGTTATTTACGAGGAAATAATTTACGTGTATTTAGCGAGAAAATTTTGAATCCACCAACTTTGTAGGTGTTACACGTTTTTTTACACCTAATTAATTTTCGTCGTAAATTCATAGGAAAATTACAACTACCAGATTCGAAATTTCCTATAAATATGGATGTTTGAACATCATTTTAAACACACCAACAACAAAAAATGTGAAAGAAAAAAAATGGCTGGCTCCGGGACTATTTACGAGTTG
>NW_013617415.1:252432-253554 GCF_000695525.1 Brassica oleracea var. oleracea | reverse complement strand
GAATCAACCACTTTACAGTGGTTGTAGAGAAGGTCTCTCTAAATTGTCGTTAGCTGCTAGAATGATGAATATTAAAACTGATCACAATCTACCTGAAAGTTGCATGAACGAATGGGCGGACTTGTTTAAAGAGTATTTGCTGGAAGAAAATGTGTTTGCTGATTCTTATTATGAGATTCAGAAACTGGTTTATAGTCTTGGGTTGCCATCGGAGATGATAGATGTTTGTATCGACAACTGGTTTAGCAGTGATCAAAGTTACACCTCGAGGACGAATCATCAGTGGAGAAGAACCACCATTGCAAGAAGAACAGATAAATGAAGTCGAGGAACCTGAACAAGAAATTGATGACATCCTTCTCATTGATCCGCATAATCACGAGTACGAAGATCTTACCGATGATGCCACAGACGAAGCTGTTGAAGACGAGTTTATTGAAAATGATGATATTTCTAGTGATGACAAGAATGTCGATGTATCCGATTGATGTATTTGATTTTGTGTAGTGTGTTTTATGAATAAGATGTGGGAGTTTGTTTTATGAATAAGAAAATGTGGGAATTGTAGTTTGGAATGAAAATAAAGATGGGGTTTGGAATATATGAAGTAGAAAATAAGGAATATGGGGTTTGGGGTTTCGGATTTGAAATTTGGGGTTTGGGGTTTGGTGTTCGGATTTGGGGTTTGGGGTTTGGGGTTTCGGATTTTAGGGATTTAAACAGGGGTTTTGGGTTTGGGGTTTGGGATTTTAGGGATTTAAACATATTACTCGTTAATTCCACGTAAACAGAAATCGTCGTAAACACCACGTAAAAGGATTTAAACAAAACACTCGTTAATTCCACGTAAGCAGAAATCGTCGTAAACACCACGTACACAGAAATCGTCGTAAACACCACGTAAGCAGAAATCGTCGTAAATACCTTGTATTGTAAAAACTAGAAAAATGGAAAAGGATAAAAATACCAGATTAGCATGTGACAAGACTTCCAACAATTATAATACGTAAGTCTCGCCCACATGAATTCTAGTATCTTCTCCTTTTCCTTTTTTTTCAAATATTTATAATTTGAATAGGATTTTGCTGAGGAATGTGATTTGAGATAGGGTGTGATTTGGGA
>NW_013617415.1:251518-252358 GCF_000695525.1 Brassica oleracea var. oleracea | reverse complement strand
AGGCAAAATCGTCGTTAATACCTCGTCAACAAAAACACAGGCCTTTGTGATTCCTCGCAATTTCCTCGTAAAGAAAAACACGGGCCTTTGTAACTGCTCGGTTGTATTATAGCGTACTATCCTCTCTCTTTTTTTTTTTGTCACATTGGCATAAAATAAAGCAGAAATTTACACAAACTTGATGAAAGAAAGAATAAATTAATTAAACGCATTTCGTAGGAATGTTAAGCCTCTCTGATTCCTCTCTAATTTGGTTAGTTTATGATAGATTAGGTGGTTAGTATAGGGAATTTAGATAGGTTTACAGATTTTATGTTATTTAGTGTTCATTAGGTGGATAATGTTGGGAAATATACTGTTGATGTTAATTTTAAAAATTTAATTTTTTTCTCAGGTTCGGAAAGGAAGACTTACTGCCCATTACAGAGAGATCTTCGGTGAGCCGGGTAGTCGTTTAGACCGGGCCTTTTCTTCAGCTCCCAGTTCTTCGGGTCAGGAGACTGTCCCCGAGACTTAGTACACTCAGAGAGTCTTTGGGTCTACTTTTTCTAGTGCACCATCGGCTCCTCATGTGCCTTCCCCGATGGCTCATCCGACGATGCCTCCTCCTGTGCCTCCTCCGATGGCACCTCCGATGGCCGCCGATATTCATCCCGATTTGATGGTGCCTCTGAGCGCTCCTTACTCACAGTACACTGTAGAGGACAGTCTCCGTCGGTCAGACAGAGAAGGTTTACCAGTCATCGACCCCGACCGACCGGACGGAACTTTGTGGTATGTTGCATTAATTTTTTTTTTAATTCGTTTAAAATTCTTTTATAACATTAAAAAATAATTTAT
>NW_013617415.1:229266-251382 GCF_000695525.1 Brassica oleracea var. oleracea | reverse complement strand
AAATCTCGTATGGGTGGAGTCGAGGGCTTCTTGGACGTTATAGCGGCCACAAATCCGGAATGAGAGTCCTTGTTGAGGAACATGCGACAACAACATCTCATTCGAGGCGAGTCATCCGGCATACATAACGAGGCGGATGTTGCGAGGAGGAGTGATGAATTCTACCAGGCGATGAACGACCTTTAGTTTTTTTTTTTCCGGTTGTTGTATTATAAATTCAAAACTTATTTATATATAAAATATTTTCGTATTGATTTATTTTTATTTTATATTATAATTTTATTAATAAATTAAATAATTTTCATTATTTTTTAAATTATATTTTTAAAAATCTGTAAAATAATAAAAACGAAGAAAATTCGTAGCTAATGTACGACCTATTTACGTGGAAACCTTACGTGGAAATGATGAAAAATAATAAACGAGTATTTTATGAGAAAACATTTACGAGGAAATGACGAGGAAAGGAAAGCGAGTATTTTACGAGGAAATATTTTCGTGGTAGTTACGTGTATTTTGCGAGGAAACACTTTCAAGGTATTTACGTGTAGGTTAGGAGGAACTCGTTTCGAGGTATTTACGAGGAAGCACAGCGATCTCCTTACGTGGAATATTTACGTCGTCTTTACGACGAAATGTTTTCCTCGCTAAGTTACGACGAATTGGCGAGGAAATATGTGTTACGACGGATGAGTAACGAGCAAACATGTTTCCTCGCTAATTCGTCGTAAAGCTTCTTTTACGACGAACTTACGAGGAAAACCGCCCTCGTTAAGATTATGTTTTCTTGTAGTGTCATATAGCATCAGATCTCCATCGAACTATGACCTTGTTCTAGATCCCTATGAATCGAAAGTTGTAAACTTATTTCTCCCCGAATCAAAAGTTCTAAACTTAATTCCCAATAACGGTGGTTTTAATTGGTCTTCTTCTTCACGATCTTCTCCCATGATTTTTTTACTAAACCTCTCATGATTTTAAGTCAAGCATTTTGGATATCAAACTCCTTGTCCTCGTGACTAACTCGTCTCTGTTTCAATTTTCTGATGTTAGCAAAAGCAGTAAAAGGCATACACTTTTTTTTTTTGAATTGTTAAATATTTTTCAATCCAAAAAACTGTTTTACATTTAAATTCAAACCCGATCTATTCAGCTTCCATGTATGATTCTAGAAGCCAACCAGACTTTTATGGCATCTTTGTATCTTCTCCAAATTTCTCCTATGTGTGAATCAATATGATTCGTGTGTTGTAACTAAAGCTGCTGCTCGTGTTGGTAAGCTTCATGTGACTTTTGATGATTAATAATAATGGCGACAAATCTTTTTGTTTAAGATGGCTGTCGAAGAAGATAAAAAAAATTACATATATAATTTGGGTTTTTGTTTGGTTTAGTTGATTTTAAATGTGTTTAGTTAATAGTAAACTGATTAAAACTAGTAAACTAATTAAAACCATCGTCTATGGGGAATTAAGTTTCGAACTATCGATTCGTGGAGAAATAAGTTTATTATAACTTTTAACTCATGTGGATCAAAACGAGATCATAGTTCGGTGGAGATCTGATGCTATATGATAGTTATAGTAGAGAAATCGATCGTCGACCCAATTAAAAATGACTAAAGATCTAGCATGATGATACCAATTTTAACATTAAATAATATCATATATAATCAGAATCATATCAATAGATATATTATAAATAAATAAACTATTATTAAAAATCCAACATTCTAATTATTTAAATATTTGTTTTTCGTAAGATTTATAATATTTACAGTAACTAATAAATGAGGTTGAACTCACGTGAAAAGAATTTCAGAGCAAACGTATTAGACCATGATTAACCTCAATCTCTTAACTCGGGTTCTTAGCTTTGCCTAAGAGACAGTTCTTATCTTTTCTTAGATTTTAACTAAGAAAAGTTAAGAACCGTCTCTTAGCTGAAAAGTGTAAAAAAAATTTAAAAAAATAAAAAAATTCAAATCATGAGTTAAGAACCCCGGCTAAAAGACCGGGGTTAATCATGCTCTTACCTGTTGAAGTTCTACAACAGACCACAAACACCAATTAATTCATCTAAAATTAATTGATGGTCTGAATTTGTTTTTTTTCACTATATCATTTCAAAGATGTTGACAATATAAACCCAAATCTAAAGTGTTTATTTTTTATTTGTAACAAATCTAAAGTGTTTTATATCTATCTATATTATTAAAACTCAAGTACAAAATTGGAGTGTCTGAAGACTTGAATAGGACTATTAAAAAATTTGGAGTGTTTGTAAACATGGATTGTAGTCTTTTAAAAAAAAATTAATTTTGTTTGGAAACAACGATAGTAGTATTGAGAAAAAAAGTAATGGACTTATGTTATTAAGAAAAATTGAAAGTCCATTATATTATAAGAAACTATCCATATGGGCCAGTTTTAAAATATACGAAAATGGGTCAATCTAATTGCCTAAAACTTTTTTTTTCTAAACTAACAATAAAACAAAATTTAAACTTTATATACATATTTCAAATCAAAATAAAATTCAAAGTTGATTTATATCAAAAATTGATATAAAAATATACATATATTCAAAAATGGATTTTTACTAAACTATTTTTCGATAACCATTATAAAAAAATGTTGTCAATATATATAAGGAAAATACAATACAAAGCCCAATTTGAAATACCAACTCAAATTATGGTTTTTATATTTCATATTAAGTTTTATCAATATAATATATGTAATTATTTATATGATGGTACGTATAAATACTATTAATTATATGATTACTTATATGATGGTATGTATAAAATACGATTAATTATATAATGACAATATACGATATATAATAATGACTAGGAATGGGCTTTCGGGTACCCATACGGGTTTGGTTCTGATCGATTTGCGTTTCGAGTTTTCGGGGTCAAAGATTTCAGCCCTATTAGTATGTTTCTAAATTTTGGTTTGAGTTCGATTCAGATCTTTGCGGGTTTGGTTCAGGTTTGGATAACCCATTTAAATTATTTTAAAACTTTTAAATCATTATATATTTTAAATTTCTCAAAATCTATAAATAAAATAATATATTACCTATAAATTTTAATAACATATGTCAGAATACCTAAGCTTAACATATCAATTGGCTTGATTTAAAATTTTGGATACGGAATCAATATTATTTTAAGTATTTTTGGCGATTTGAGTATACTTTAACTATTTCAGATATTTACTTTTGACTATCTATATATATTTTCAAGTATTTAAACCAATGTAAAAGTATCATTCTTGATATTTTATATACGTTAAATCTAAAAATAATTATACTATATAAGTATATAATTCTATTTTTAGATAAATTCGTGTACCCGAATACTTCGGTTCGGATGAGATTCGGTTCTCTAAATAACAAAATTTTGAATAATTCGAATATTTAATCAATTTATGTTCGGATTTGGTACTATATTTTCGGATCGGTATCGGTTATGTTCCTCGGTTTCATTTTGACAAACCCTAATAATTACATGAAAAATAAATATCAACATATTTTTCAAAATATACATCCGCGCAGGTGCGCTGATCAAAGTTCTATAATACGATTAAAGCAAGATAGCTCTTAAGAATTTTGTCCTTATTTAGACACTATAACTACAATTCTATGTCATCGAGAGAACATTCTGATATTAATAACTGGACCCATTCAAAATCATCATCAGCATGAATGTTTTTTTTGTTCTAAACATAGAAACACGCAAATAAACTACCGAATAGCAAGAAGCCATAGTAGGAGAGCAAGGAAAAAAAAAAGCCAGAAACATAAAATCTCTTACATTGTGTTTTTATTTAAACTTAAACCCACAAGAAACACTTGCAGGGTATCCTATAGAAGAGCATCAAGAAAGCATGAACATTAAAAGAGATATACTGAAATGGTCAAGGAGCTCACACTGACAAGGAAGCGGTTCAAGTGAACTACTTGTAAATTTATATCTCAGAAGCCGACAAGACCCGTCTCTCTTATCCCAGTCCCATCTTTTGTCCCAAGATGGCGAGCTGCTCGATGAGCTGAGTTGCATTAAGGATCTCTGTGGCTCCATAGATAATGTTCTTGAGCGTCCCCTGAGGCTGCTGCGAGAGCTCCTGCAAACTGCTATATTCAATGTAGTTACCCCCACCGACCATGAAAACAATCGCTTCTCTGAAGCTCCTCCTCCGAGGAAAAGGTATGAGTCTGTTTCGGGGTTGGGTTTTCCCTCGGCTAAAGCTTCAACAGTCCGCGCCACAGCCAGTTGCTGATCACCGGTTAAGAGATTCTTGACTCCTGCAGTGACACCGTTAATTTATTGATCATAAAGCATCCCAGCCCAATCAACAATGTTGCTTCTGCTGGCTGAGTTTGCAGAAGACGATGCTGCCAAAGACACGTTCAGGGACTTGATCTTTTTGAGATACTGAAAAGCGCTTGTATCAGCCTCAGCCTCACGCAAGGCCAGTTCCACGGCTTCAAGATCAGGGGTATCCAAGGATAAGAGGTAGATGATGGCAAAGCGTAGCTTGTCCATCTTGGTGCCTTAGGATTTCAAAACAGAAAGGAGATCACTGAGGTTAATCCTGGCTCCTCCCATCATCATGGCTTTCTCTTTGGTAGTGTACACATCCAGAGACCGCTCCTTGATCTGTCCTAGGAGAAAGGTGGCTATGTTTGTGTGCTTGTCAATCACCTGCTTTCTGTCTGTCAACTCTGGAAGGGAGTTCACAGCATCCATCAGATGCTTGGTGTTCCCCCCACCAACCAGATCAGTGCTCCTGCTCACCTCCTCCACGTCTTCCTTGTACTTGTTCAAATGAGCTTCGATCTCTGAAGCGACTTGAGGAAACTCTAGAGAAGCGTTGGAGGACCAAAAGGGGTCAGAAGAAGAAGTGTCTAGAAATAATATTTTCTTCTTTTGTGCACCTGGAATGACCAAACCGTTGAGCTTGAGACCGAGAAGGTCGTGAACAAGAGGGCGGCATCTAAAATCGTGCTGAATGCCGACAGCGAGGTCAAAGTTTCGATCAAAAATGCACAACAAAGGCCGGGTCGTCATGAGATTGTTGTTCTTGGACAAAAGACGAAGATGATGCCTCAGTTTGGTATCCAACGAAACTGCCACCATCTCTGCCGCTCCTCCAACAGGACATCTGATCACAGGCACCACACCAAGCGTCTCCAAGACATGAAAGAGGCCATCAGCAATCTCCTCAACGTCTCCGCCTGTTGCTGATGGATCGTTCAGCTGAGCGTAGACAGAGTGTTGCGACAAGGAAAACAAGTTGTCCTCCAAATGCTGATCGTGCACGCTCTCAATGGAACAGGAGTGGTGGAGAGTCCCTGAAGCTAGGTTTTTGAGGAGCGGGCGGGGGATGGAGGAGGAGAAGTTCAGATGAAAGGTATCGTAGAGAGATGAAGAAACATCTGCTATGATTCTCTGAATGTTGGGTTCAGTGGGTTGGACAAAGTAGTCAGCTACAGTAGGAACATGCTTTCGCTCGTTATCATGGATGTGTAATTGGAGTGTAACTCTTTGACGACGAAGATCCTTCACACTGATTAAGGGAGCGATAACATCCTTACAAAAATCATCGTAGATCAAGACCTTGAAACATTCCGCGCCGCCGCTTTGATCCAAAGTTTCGTTCAGGTTCAGCATCCGGAATACACATTCTGCAATCCAATCCGGAAGATTATTAACATTTAACGTAAAAAAAGAACAAATATCAACCTCATCATCCTGCTTTATTTTCAGATTCCTAAAGAAAAACAAGATCTGGCCTCCAGTAAAATTTAATAGATCCAGCAAAAGTTCAAATATGATCACTACAACACATATATATAACTTTTATTAGAACGGTTTATGATATGATCAAAATATTTACGAATATATCTCTTATATAATTATTTTTTGTTAATTTTACTAAATAATAAAAATTATAAAGTTTACATTTTCTTAAAAATTATTTTTGTAAAAAGACTATTTAATTTTTTTCAAAAAGAAAAAAATTGTACATGTGACACCCTCACGTCAGCAAAATTAGATTACGTGCAGCTAATGTGACGACTCAGGTATGATTTCGCCAAAAAATAAATATCGAGTATGTTTTTGAAATTTTCAAAAATTCAAATATGTTTTTATACTGCCATATAAGTCGGGTATGACCGCGATATGTTATGTATGAAATGACCGTTTCTCCCCCCCCCCCATTAACTATAAACATAAATATCTTTCACCTTTTAAAAGAAACATAAATAAGGCGACGTTTCCTGAGATCGAAATCTTCATTGGGACTTCGATCTTCCCCTGATCTAAATGTCCATTGACGTTAGATCACCCATCTCTACAACTCTGTGCGTGTGGTGTCAGGGTTTTTCTACACGGTGGTCAGGATCTCCATAGCTTCTCATCTAAGGAAGCCGCTTTCGGTCTCGTGTTACTCATCCGCTTGATCTCTTCTGTCGGGTCTCGTCTGGATCGGTTATTACTAGCTCTTTGGCTGGCTTTGAATCTGTTTTTCTTTGGATCGCTTGATCTCTGTTGTAGGGTCTCGTCTGGATCGGTTACTACTAGCTCTTTGGCTGGTTTTGAATCTGTTTTGAATCTGTGGCTTCTTTGGCAAATATGGGATCGTCTCATAGGTTTCCTTCTGCTCCTATGGCAGACGTAAAAGGAAAAGGGATTCTGTGTGAAGACGATGACGAGCCTATTCAGCTAGAGGAGGACGACGGGTCTCATACCATTCGGGTGTTCCGTATGTCCCTGATTGGCAAAGTTCTGAACTCTTAAGAAACAAAACGTCGAGAAGCTTATCAACTCCATGCCTACTCAATGGGGTTTGCAAGATAGAATCGTGGCAAATGACCTTGGTAATGGAAAGTTCTTGCTAAATTTTACATCAGAAGAGGACATTCAGTATGTACTCAGTCAAGGACCTTTCCATTATAATTTCTGTATGTTTGTGCTGGTTCGTTGGGAGCCCGTTGTTCACGATGAGTATCCTTGGGTCATCCCCTTCTGGGTTGAGATCACAGGAATACCTCTACATTACTGAACGGTGAGGAATCTAAAGAATATCAGAAAGAAGCTTGGGCATGTTGATACGATTGAGCTATCTGCCGGTCGGCTGCTGGTGGAGGTTGATACAAGGAAACCATTGATCTTTAATAAGAAGGTGCAGTCTCCAGGAGGCGATGAGGTCACCATACAACACTGCTCACATTGTGGTTTCTTAACGCATGAAGCTCCAAGCTGCCCTAAGAAGATGGAAGAGCAACGATTACAGGCTAAGGAGGCTGGGGTTTTCTCTCGGGTACAGCTTCCTTTTGAGCCAAACACTCGCCAATCTTTGTTGGCGGATAGAACAGAGCGTGATCGCTATCACAGTTGGAATGAGCGAAAGACTGCTGTGCGCAATGATCGCATACCTGAGATTGTCAAACCAACGAGCTCTGAGAATGCTTACAGGACGCGGGATGATAGGTACATGCCTCGCTACGACAGCACAAGGGATGGTCTGGTTCGCAGATCAAGGGATAAGAGAGGGCATCATTATGTGTCTCGCTACAGTCGTCGGTACGCTCCGTATGAGGTGAAGAAGACACAGACATGGAGAGCAAAAGATGCCAGGCCTGGGGTCTCCCAAAGAGAGCAGCGGCATGGTGGTTCAATGCAGTCGGGTGGCTACGATGGCTCTAATACTGATGGTTTGCAGATAATGCAATTCGAGCCAGAGTCATCTGAGATAGAAGAAACTTCTCAGAACAGTGGAAGGATAATTGCGAGTGCCATTGTAACTCCATCCCGTATGCTCTCTAATGATGGAAACATCACTTTCCGTGATAGGGGTGATCCTCGAGCCATTACATTCTCTCCTAAGGAGAATGACGGTTATAAGGAGGATATGGAAAGAGGCCAGATAATAGGTGCTTTGCAGGATATGGAGATTGGTGAACCAGGCGGTTTGGTGGTGCTGAATGAGAGGGAGGGTCTGAATGAGCCAGCGGATGATTTTCTTGGGGAGGAGCTGGAGGATATGGAAGAAGATACTGTCTCTCAACGCGCTTCGTCACGTTCTCATAATGGAGGGAAAGGTACCAAGAGCAAAGGTTCAAGCAAGGGGAGCTCACGTTCTTTGGTTCCACGTGGAATGCCGATGAGGAAAGTGGAGTTCTTTCGTCGAGGTTCTCCAAGAAAGCATGGTGCCTCCTCTTTGGGGGACCCAGAAAACCACAAGCACAACCGTCATAACAGTTCGAAGAAAGTAAGAACAAGTCCTCACAATGCTAATGAGTTGGAGGGGTCCAAAAAAACCCCAAAAGCTTATCCATGAAGACACTCAGTTGGAACTATCGAGGGATTGAGAACGACCTCACAGTTCGATGCCTTACGGAGATGTGTCAGAAACATCACCCAGGATTTGTGTTTCTTTCTGAGACGAAGAACAAAAGGCTGCTGTTGCAAAACATTCAGGCCGGCTTAGGATTTGATCATTTGTTTACTATTGAGCCACTTGGACTCAGCGGAGGTTTAGCTTTATTTTTTATGGATGAATTTTAAGTTAATGTTTTATTTTCGAATAATCGTATGATTGACATTGAGGCAGTCATTAATAGAATAAAAGTCTATATGACGTTTGTTTATGGGGATCCTGTACTAGAAAGAAGAGATCAAGTTTGGGAACGCCTTAGGCGTTCTTCAACAACAAGAAATAGACCTTAGTTCATGATATGAGATTTTAATGAAATTACGGGACACAATGAGAAAGAAGGAGGAAGACAACATACTGATAGTTCATTTATGCCTTTTAAGCAGATGCTTAATGATTGTGGGATGCTAGGATTCCCTTTCACAGGGAATATGCTTTCATGGGTAGGAAAGCGAGCAGGTAGAACAACTGTCCGATGTCGCCTCGACAGGGCAGTAGGAATTGCAGACTGGCATGAGAAGTTTCCCCACTCGAATGTGAAGTATATGAGGTTATGGGGATCAGATCATCGTCCGATTCTTGCAGATATACTCGTAAAGCCAACGAGAATATCAAAAAATTTCAAATTTAATAAAAGATGGCTGGACAATGAGGAGCTAAGGCAAGTCATACTTGAGGGCTGGAAATCTCCTGATCTCCCCACTAATGCGACCATTATGGAACATATTTTGAGCTGCCGGAAAGCCTTGGGTGAATGGAGAAAACAACATAATGTTAACTCGGCGAAACTAGTGGAGGAGCTTAAAAAAAAAGTGGAGGGTTTGTATGCAGATGACAATGCTACAACTGAGGAAATTGCAGCAGCCTTGAAGGAACTCTCTGATGCTCTTAAGGCAGAGGAAATGTTCTGCAAACAGAAAAGTCGAGTGTTTTGGCTGAGAAAAGGTGACAGAAATACTAAATTTTTTCACGCCCTAACAAAGAAAAGGAGAGCAAGGAACAAGATCACACAGCTTTTCGACGCAAATGGAAATATAGTTGAGGACGAAAAAGGACTAGTAGCCATTGCTACTAGCTATTTTAGATAGATCTTTGAATCTTCTTACCCCGAAGAGATCGAAGAGGCATTAGCACAAGTTCCTACGACTATTACCGGGGCAATGAATGACAGCCTTACAGGTCCGGTCTCCGAATGGGAGGTCAAACTAGCACTTTTTGCTATGCATCCAGAAAAGACCCCAGGACCGGATGGGATGACTACGCTCTTCTACCAGAAATTTTGGGATATTGTAAAGGAGGATTTAACTCTTATGGTTAATAAATTCTTTTTTGAGGGGGGAGTGGCGATGTACTGAATGATACGAATATATGTCTCATCCCGAAGATAACGAAGCCTAATGAAATGACTCAATTTAGACCCATTAGTTTGTGCAACGTCAGTTACAAGATAATCTCTAAGGTCTTATGCCAGAGATTAAGGAAAGTGCTTCCAGGTCTGATTTCGGAAATCCAGTCTGCTTTTGTTGCTGGAAGGCAGATTTCAGACAACATTATGATTGTGTAAGAAAAGTTCCATGCTCTGCGAACCAAACCAAGTGGAATGGTCGTTTATTGAAGCTGTTATGCGCAAGATGAGATTTTCGGAAACATGGATTATATGGATAATGCGATGTATTTCGTCGGTGAAATATATGGTGCTCATGAATGGACAACCAAGAGGAAATATAGTTCCTGGTAGAGGCCTACGCCAAGGAGATCCTTTGTCTCCTTTCATTTTTATTCTATGCACGGAAGCGTTCTCTAGCCTTCTTAATCACGCAGAGAACCAAGGGAAGATAACGGGGATGCGCGTCACACACGTGTGCCCTTCGGTATCCCACCTTCTCTTTTCTGATGATAGTCTTTTCTTCTGTAAGGCGGAGCCCCGTGAATGTGAAGAAGTGATGAAAGGAGTTAGGAAATATGGCAAAGCATCAGGTCAATGTATCAACTTTGACAAATCGTGCTTACTCTTTGGTAAGCAGATTAACGCAACGGTTAGACAAGAGATTAAAGATGCACTTGGAATACAAAATGAAGGAGGGATGGGAACTTACTTAGGTATCCCGGAAGACATAAGTGGTTCAAAATGTAGACTTTTTGCTTTTCTCAAGGAAAAGTTGATGCACAGAGCGAATAGATGGACAGGTAGATGGTTGTCGAAAGGAGGGAAGGAAGTGTTGATTAAGTCTATTCTGCTAGCTCTTCCGACTTATGTTATGTCTACTTTCCTGCTCCCATTGGAGATATGTGAAAGCTTAGCAAGTGCCATCGCCCAATTCTGGTGGAGTTCAAATCCACCAAAAAGAGGAATACACTGAGCAAAATGGGAAAAAGTCTGTCTATCAAGAGAGGAGGGTGAGATTGGTTTCCGTATGATCCACGAATTCAATTTGCCATTATTGGCAAAGCAGTTATGGAGGTTAGTTCAATTTCCAGACTCCATGGTAGCCCGGATCTTGAGGGGAAGATACTACAGATTGAGTACCCACTAAGCGTAAACTCTGCTGGTAGCCCATCTTATGTGTGGACTAGTATTTCTGCTACAAGGAAGTTTTTATTACTGGGAATAAGACAAAAGATACATTCAGGTTATGAAGTAAATGTATGGTAGGGTCCATGGATTCCAACGACACCGGCGAGACCAGCGGCCCCTGTAGCGCTAGTTATGCACCCTAACATGAGAGTCAGTGATTTCGTTAATCAGGTAACGAAGGAGTGGGATGTTGGTCTACTGGAGCAATATGTCAATCCTGATGACATACCACTCATAAGGAGTTTGGCCGTAAGCTCAACTCATCGTTGCGATACATTCTGTTGAAACTACACAAGGAATGTCCAATACACGGTTAAATCTGGATATTGGATGGCCCAGAATCTATTAAAGACAGTGGAGGAGAAGGAAATTCTGGAACCGAGTATTACTAAGCTTCAAGCCTTTGCTTGGAAGTTAAAGGCGCCAAAGAAGATATGCCATCTTATATGGCATTTGCTAACTGGGCATTTAGCAGTTACGAGGAACCTAGCAAGACGTAATATGAGGTGTGATAACTACTCCCCTAGATGTGGAGAGCCAGAAGAATCTGTAACCCATGCCATATTTAAGTGTCCGCCAGCTCTACAAACTTGGTCTTTATCATCAACTCCAACAAGTCCAAATATTTTTCCGGTATAAAGCGTTTATACAAATATGGATTATCTATTCTGGAGAAGAACAATATCATCGAGCCAGAATTAGATAGATATCCTTATCCCTGAATAATTTGGTATATCTGGAAGGCTAGGAATGACAAACTATTCAAGGGGATCGACAGAGATCCTTTGGAGCTAGTTCGATATGCAGAAAGTGAATGTCAAGCCTGGTTTGATGCGAACGAAGTGGTACAAACAGTGACACAAGAGAATAATAATGAGGAACCCCAAGTCATAAGCTTGGGTAATATCTGCCTGCTTGATGGATCTTGGACAGCATCTACTCATTTCAGTAGTTGCGGTTGGGCTTGGATAGACAGTAGGGGAAGCACTAAACTTATAGGGACAAGGAATATCATTCGACGCGAATCAGCCTTGCACTCGGGGGTAGAAGCACTGCGGTGGGTAATGGAGAATATGCTTCAACATTCAACATGTCAGAATTTTGGGACAAACTGTAAGGAGCTGATTGCAATGATAAAAGAACCTCAAGCTTGGCCAAGCTTTGCGATCGAATTGGAGAGGATAGAGACACTACTGATATGTTTCTCAGATTTCAGCATCATTCATGTTCCATGAGCGCGAAATCAGCTTTCAGACTTTTTAGCTAAAACTGCTAGATCCTTCTTCCATAGGGAGTTACTTTTTATTGGTTACCCAGACCATCTCAAGCTTAAATAATAGAATGGCCGTTTGACGTTAAAAAAAAAAAAACATAAATATCTTTCACCTTTTAAAAAAACTTGATATATTTGTTATAAAAACTTGTTTAAGACATCTTAATGTATTTCTCTAATGCTAGTTGACCAAAAAAAGTATTTCTCTATATTAAATGACTTGTTTATTTTCATACGTTGGTTGTTCAATATGAAAAACACTACTAAAGAAAAAATGAACGATCCCTTATTACGTATCACACGTCAGGATACTAGATAATTGTCTTTTTCGGCTAAAAAATTAGATTATACAACGGAAGAGTTTACAAAAGAAGTAAAAGAGAACACTTTAGCACATAAGCCGACTATTGAGTTTTAATGGCCAAAACAAAGACACATCTTCTTTCTTGAGCTATCCAAATGCACTAAACCAGACAGAGCATCTAACTTCGAACTTGACAAGAGAGCCGAACGCAGAAACCTTCCACTTGTTTGACTGCAAAATAAGTGTGAAGAGACTTCAACGTAAGTGGCATTACCAGCAGATAATGACTTTGCAGAGATATTAATTAAATAAAGGCATACATACCCTCTGGAGAGGAATTCTAGTGAAAGCCGCCATCTCTGGGGCGATCGTATGGAGCACGGCCATGCCTCTCTCCTCCTGAACCACCACGGCTGCCATCATCCCTGCTACGTCCTCCAGAGCGTTCCCCACTGCGATCAGGTCCATAGCGATCCCTACCATACCTGTCTTCTTTTGCACCATACCTGTCGTCCTTTGCACTGTATCTGTCGTCCTTTGAGCTGTACCTATCATCCTTCCCACCATACCTGTCGTCCTTTGAGCTGTACCTATCATCCCTCGAGCTGTACCTTCCCCCACCACCACCACCACCTCTACCGGATTCATCAGGACACTCCCTCGCAAAATGTCCGGGCTTGCCACACTTAAAGCAATCTCCACCACCTGAACCACCTCTCCCACCACCAGAGGGACGGCTACGGTCACGGTCATAGCCGCGATCACGATCACGATCACGACTACGGTCACCATCATGATCCCTACCGGAACCACCCTGTGGCTGGGCTTTATCAACAGTGATAGTCCGCCCATCTAAATCCATCCCATTCATTGCTGCAATAGCTTCGTCCATAGCTTTCTTATCATCAAACGTGATGAACCCGAAACCACGGGAACGCCCAGAAAACTTGTCAAGAACCACCTGTCAATATCAATGATAAGGCCAAGGTCGGAAACATTATATAATTCACTCAAAGAAGCAATCAACTAAAACAATTTACTAAAAAGAAAGCTCCAACATCTCAGGTACCAATGCAGATAGCTACTAAGAGAAGAGATGAATGAATATACCTTAGCCTCAGTGAGGTGACCATACTTCTCAAAGGCATCTCTGAGGCCACGATCAGACGTTGCCCACGCGAGTCCACCAATGAAGCAACGGTACTCCACCTCTTCAGACATCTTCTACGAACTGCCAAATTTTTGTCCGAAGAAAATAAATACGATTACCCATAAGATCCAGTAAGCTACATTGTATATAAATACGATTAGGACAACAGATCCTGAAGTACACACAGCCAGAAGACGACAATGATTCGCGAACTAAACCTGGTAAGAAGAAACGAGAGAGCGGCGAAGATGAGATCTGATTGTGATTTGCTTCAAAACCCTAATTCCTGGAAAGCAGAGAGACGATCCAAAAGTCCTATCGTATACCTCTCGGCTCTCGGGGATATTTCCGTCATTTCATAATTATTTAAATATATTAGGCCGTCTATTCAAACTAAATGGGCTTGTAATTGGGCCTAGGGTTTTAAGGGAGGTTTTAGCCGCCGTCGTCTCCGTCATCTTCCTCTTCTCAGGTCCGTCTCCTGACGAATTAGGGTTTTTGAATTTGGGGGGAGATGTGGTTTCTATGTGTCTTCTATCACAGGCTACTAGACTTCAGAAAGCCAGAGGTCGAAGCTTTGGCCGAACTCTTCGGAGAAGATGAGTCTCTTCAATGGCGCCTCCCTGAACATCACCATAACGATACTCCATTCCACTTCGTTCATCTTTCTTCCGAAGAAATCGCACAGAACATCGCCAAGAGAAGTAAGTACGATTCTTTCTCGCCACATCTTTCTTCTTTTAGTTTGTTTCTCTCAAGAAATGGTGCTAGTGTAGGCATATTGGTGAAAGGAATGTATGAGCTTTGGGGTGAAGGAACTTGCTACGAAGAGCTTAAAGACTCCATAGAAAGCTTCCCTGATTCTCGCAAGCTCCCGTTTCTCGCTTCTGACTCCACATTTAGAATCTCCGTCGAAACTTTCGGAAAGGCTCTGACTTTCGATGAGCAGAGGGAGAGAATCAACTCACTTACTTACATCCCCTTCGACGTATGTTTACACTTTCCAAAGAAGGAAACTTTCTCTTTATATGAACATTTGGGGGTTTGATCATTGCAGGGAAAGGTTAACTTGAAGAACCCGGATCACAACTTTTTCATCATGGAGATGGATGAGTCTGAAGAGAACAATGGGCTTCAGCCCATTCTCCAGAGAAGAATCTTCTTTGGGAGGGAGGTTGGTTTTGCTGACAGGAAGCTGTTACCTGCTTTTCAGCTCAAGTCTCGCACTTACCTTGGCCCGACTGCTATGGATGCTGAAATGGCTTTCTTGATGGCTAATCAAGCTAAAGCTACATCTGGAAAGCTTGTGTATGACCCTTTCGTTGGTACAGGGAGCATTCTCGTTTCTGCTGCACGTTTTGGTGCAATGACAATGGTTTGTATAACCTCCCTTGCTCTCTTGATACCCTTTTTGCGGCTTCTTGGATCTGAAACTGATAGAAAGGTTATTGTATTAGGGTGCAGATATTGATATCAGAGTAGTGCGTGATGGACGTGGTCCAGACTGTAATGTTTGGAGCAATTTCAAGCAGGTTGGTGATTAAATTTTTCTTTCTTTCATATGGGTATCTTGGGGTGTCTTACATCTGTTATCCCTTATGCAGTATGGACTACCTATGCCAGTTGCTTTACTTAGAATGGATAATAATCTTCCTCCTTGGCGTTCCGGGCTAAACGAGGTGATATAATCTCTCGGTTCTTTCGTTATTACCTATGACATTTTGAGTCTAGATCATAAGTTTGTGTCTTCTGTATTCATTGGTTTAGATATTTGATGCGACAACTTCTTACCATCCTTCCCTAGACAAAGGCCTGTTGGAAACCCTAGATTAATAAGATACTTGAAGATATATAATAAGCCTAGATGCAAATATCAGGTTTAACTACATTCACCTGTTGCTGAAGAATCCACGCTCTTTGCTTCCTCCTTGGAAGTTTCTTGGCTGATCATCGACCGGTCTAACCCAGGCATCTACTGCACCACGTGATCTAAGTCTCTCTGTGGATTCAAAACTCCTGGACTCATCCACTGATCCAGCCCGGGAATGTGTTCTTTCTGAATATGAAACGCCTCTGCCTTTCAACTGGTCTCTGCCTGAACCTGACTTTGTCGTCCAACTCACGGGTTAGTATTTCCAGATATTTCTCTTTGCCGCGTAGAGTTTCCGGTAAGTCATGGTGATTGTTATTACTCCCGGATTCTTGATCAGATTGTTTAATCTCTGGAGCAATGGATTCCTTGTCGAGTTTTTTCCTTAGCTCTTCAATCTCTTCCTTTAACATCTTCTCTTCTTCTGTTTTAGGCCTGTAAAAGTTGGTTTTCACAACAGAGAATTGGTCAAGCAGATCCACAACCCTCAGTGAAACTAAAAAAAAAATCAAGTTGAACAAGGACCTGTCAACTCTGCGATGTTCAAGTTCCATATCCATCTTGCGCCAATCCTTCCCTTGTTCCTCAAGCAACACTTCTCTAGGCTTCGCGTCCCCAAAAGGATTCACCTTTAGCCTAGGTTTCACCACATTACTCAATCCTGAACTCTCAGACCTATTAGACCGAGCACTTGAAGGTCTGCTCGTTTGAGAACTTCCTTTCTTAGCCTCAATCTCCGAATCAAGCTTCTTCCAGTCCAAACCTTTCTCCGCCAAAACATCCTCCCTTGGCCTAACTGCCCCAAAAGGGCTCGCCTTACTCGTTTTCGCACCAGCAAGTGGAGTTTCACTCGCTCCTGAGTCAACTTTCCGTGGCTCCAAAACCAAACGACGACGTTCTGATAAGTTGGCTGTCCCATTAGCATTCGTGGAGAAGAGGAGCAGGTCCAAGAAGGTGAAGTTAAGTGGCTAAGGGGAACAGAAGATGAAGTGTGGGTAAACCTCTTGGTGAGAAAGAGGGTTTTATATTAATATGAGTTTTATAGTACGTTGTCGTTTTGAATAAGTTGTAGTGTTACTTAAAGGGCGTTATCCCTAAGTTTATGGTACAAAATATTTATCAACAAAACTTATACTCTCAGCCCCCATTTTCTCTATCTCTCTCCCCTTTCTAACCCATTTCAGATAAACCCTAATCAGGGCTTATCATTGGTATCAGAGCAACAAAATGCCACCAAAGCAAGATTCTAGCGCAGATCGGATGACTGCGATTGAGGGTCAGCTTGGCGGACTCGCGAGCATCATCGAGGATATGCGAGCGGAGATGAAAGCGAACAACCTTCGAGCCCTGGAGAATGAGAAACGCGTGGAGGAGAGACACCGTCAATCCCTCATCGGTGTTACGATCGCTGCGGTAACGAACCTGGAAAACCCTAGATCTGTTAAGGAAGGTGCAGTGGAGGCACAACGTTCGTTAGAAGAAGGTCGTCAACCACAGGAGAAAGGTCTGCAGATGCGAAGCGAGAAGGGAATCCTAACCCTTCCGGAGAACGCGGTTCCGTTAAGAGCAGCAGAGATTTCCAAGACACCGTTCACCGCAGGGTCTTCTGGTTACTCAGTGTTGCAGAAGAGTTCACCACCTCAGAAGAAGCTTGAGTTACCCGATTTTGATGGGAAAAACCCTGATGATTGGATTTTTAGGGTGGATAAGTGCTTCTCAGTGAACCAAACGGAAGAAGAGGAGAAACTTACTCAAGCAATGGCGAGTATGGTGGGGTGTGCGGTGACATGGTTGAGGATGATTCAGGATCGGGATGAGCTATTGGATTGGAGGGATTTTAAAATGAAACTAAGAAGGAGGTTCAAACCCTCCCGAGGAGGAACCATTCTTAGTCAAATGCTGCGACTACGTCAGACGGGAACCATATCTGAATACCGTGAGCAGTTTGAAGAGTTATCTGCAGAAGTTCCACACGTTCCTAACGATGTGTTGGAAGAGATTTTCTTACATGGTATGAAGAGAAGCTTGAGGGAGCAAGTTGTGAGGTTGAGGCCAATGGGTATGGATGAGATAGTGGATACAGCGAAGATCATTGAGGAGCAAGAAAATGATCGCCATGCGTATCACTCTCGACCATTCCAGCGAACTAACTCAGCCCCAGCGCTTAACTCCAACCAGAGAAGCTCGAGTGTATCTCCATCTAAGCCGGGGGAAACCACTCCTGCAAGGAGGTCATTGGATGCACAACGAGATGGTAAAGGAGGGGACCAGAGAAGGGCAGTGCATAACCCGTGTAGGCAATGTGGAGAGCGGTACTTTGCAGGACACAGATGCAAAACATTTCAAAAGTATAAATGTTTGGAGGTTGAAGAGGAGTCAGAAGGAGACGAGGAAGCTGAGGATGAACTAGGAGAGGAACAGGAAACCAACAATAAGCAAGAGCTACAGGTTCTCTCTCTACAATCCATGGTTGGCCTCACAACAAAGAGAGCCATGAGGATTAGAGGAAACGTTGGAGGAGAGGAGGTAGTAGTTCTGATTGATTCTGGAGCCTCTTGCAGTTTCATCGCCACTAGGTTGGTAGAGAAGCTCGGCCTACCTGTAGTGCCTACCACGGAGTTTGGCGTGGCCATTGGAGATGGTCGAGTTATCACTGGAAAAGGGAAGCGTGTAGATCTCAAGTTGGTCGTTCAGGGAATTGAGATACAAGGTGAATTTTTGCTGTTTGAGTTGGGAGATACAGACATGGTGCTGGGCTATACGTGGTTGGCATCGCTGGGAGAAACAAGAATAAACTGGGGTCTGCATATCTTACGGTTCCAAGTTGACAATGAGTGGGTAACGCTGGCCAGTGACCCTTCACTCGTGCGGGCTCAGGTGTCACTCAAGTCCATGGAGAAGTTGTGTGGAAGTGAAGGAGGTGTTTACTTGTTGGAATTGCAGGAGCTGTTTGAGAATGTCGGCGAGCAGGAGCGGTTGGTAAAGCCGAGTCATAACATTCAAAGGCTGATCCGACAATTCAAGGAGGTGTTCAACATGCCTACAGGGCTGCCGCCCAAGAGGTCAAGGGAGCATGCCATTACGTTGCACGAAAGAACATCACCTATTAACATAAGACCTTACCAATATTCTCATCTTCAGAAGAACGAGATCGAGAAACTGGTACGGGAGATGTTACAAGCCGGGATTATAAAGCCTAGTATCAGTCCCTTCTCGAGCCCGGTATTGTTAGTCAAGAAGAAGGATGGTGGTCTACGTTTCTACGTCGACTACAGGGCGGTGAATAAGAGTACCATACCGGATCGTTACCCCATTCCAGTGATTGAAGAGTTGCTCGATGAGTTGGAAGGAGCAGCAATTTTCTCTAAACTCGATCTCAAATCCGGTTACCATCAGATAAGAGTTAAGGCTGGTGACGTAGGGAAGACGGCTTTTAAGACGCACGAGGGCCATTACGAGTTTCTAGTGATGCCTTTTGGGCTCACTAATGCCCCCGCGACGTTTCAGTCTGTGATGAATGACATCTTCAAGCCGTACTTGAGAAAGTTCGTGTTAGTCTTTTTCGACGACATACTGGTGTATAGTAGAGATGAGAAGGAGCACCAGGAGCACTTGAAGATAGTGTTACAAGTGTTGAAGGCTCACCGTTTTTATTACGAACGAGAAGAAATGTGCTTTCGGGCAGAGAAGGATCGCATATTTGGGTCACGTGATCACCAAAGATGGGGTTTCAGCAGATCCGGAAAAGGTCGAAGCAATGAAGAAGTGGCCACCGCCGAAGAACGTAACAGCCTTGAGGGGGTTCTTGGGGCTTACTGGCTATTACAGGAAGTTCGTTTTAAGTTATGGGAGGATAGCTCGACCTATGACTGAGCTTTTAAAGAAGGATGGGTTCTGCTGGACTCCGAGAGCTATGCAAGCGTTTAACAGACTGAAGGAAGCTATGAGTGAGTTACCAGTATTAAGGCTGCCAGACTTCTCCAAGCCTTTCGTAGTTGAGACTGACGCTTCAGGTAGTGGGATTGGGGCAGTGTTATCTCAAGAGAACAGACCAGTGGCTTACATTAGTAAGGGATTTTCGAGCAAGGGCAGAGTAAAGTCGGTATATGAAAGGGAGATTTTGGCTATAGTCTTCGCTGTTACCAAATGGAGGCATTATCTTACGGGTCATCAGTTCACAATAAGAACGGATCAAAAGAGTTTGAGGCACCTGTTGGATCAGAAGGCAGTATCAGTAGAACAGCAAAAGTGGGCTTCTAAGCTGCTTGGTCTTAACTACACTATTGAGAATAGACCAGGTAAGGAGAATAGAGTGGCTGATGCATTATCTCGTTGAGTGGAAGAGACTGACGACGCTGCTGAACTTAAGAGGTTCCAGTTAACAGCTCCGTTGTCTATCGACATGGATGAGTTAGCAATTCAAGCAGAGAAGGATGAGCTGATGCAAGAGATCATTATCGGGGTGAAAAGAGGAGAGAAGGAGTATGAGGGTTACAGCGTAGAGAATGGGTTCTTGTTCAAGGATAGGAGATTGGTGATTCCAGCTAATTCACCCTTTATTCCAGCATTGATGAGTCAGTTCCATGACAGTGCAGTAGGTGGGCATGAAGGGGTGCTGAAGACTTTTAAGAGAATGGCGAGAGAAGTGTACTGGAAGAGAATGAGAAGCGACATCACAGAGTTCATCAAATCATGCGAGGTCTGTCAGAGAAACAAATACTCAACGCTCTCACCAGCATGCTTGTTGTCCCCACTACCCATTCCGAGCAAGTATGGGCTGATATCAGCTTAGATTTTGTAGAGGGGTTGCCAGTATCAAAAGGGTTTGACGTGATCTTGGTCGTGGTTGACAGATTGACGAAGTATGCGCATTTTATTCCTTTGAAGCACCCTTTCACTGCGAAGTCTGTAGCCGAGGTTTTTATCAGAGAGGTGATTAAGCTCCACGGCTTTCCGGAGACGATGGTATCAGATAGAGACAGAGTATTTTTGAGTAACTTTTGGGCAGCGTTGTTTGAAAGTCAAGGTACAGCTCTGCACAAGAGTACTGCTTATCACCCGCAATCGGATGGTCAGACAGAGGTAGTCAACAGGTGTCTAGAAGCTTATCTGAGGTGCTTCGCAGGAAGAAAACCTTCAGCGTGGAGTCAGTGGCTACCGTGGGCTGAATATTGGTACAACACCTCTCACCATTCATCTTCTAACACCACGCCATTCCGTGCTCTTTACGGGAGAGACCCACCGAAGTTGTTGAGGTTTGGAGATGTGCCTACAGCTAACGCAGAGGTAGAAGGACTGTTACAGAATCGTGATGCTATGCTTCAAGAACTTCGAGACAACCTTGCTACGGCTCAGGCTAGGATGCAGGTAGCTGCGAATAAGAAGCGACGTGAGGTTGAGTTTGCAGTAGGAGATTGGGTTTATTTGAAGCTGAGACCATACCGACAAACAACAGTGGCCATGAGAAGAGTAGAGAAGTTGGCTCCTCGGTTCTTTGGTCCTTATCTGGTGGAGAAAAGAGTTGGGAAGGTAGCTTATAAACTAGCGCTTCCAGCGCACAGCCAGGTTCAGCCTGTCTTTCACGTCTCTCAGTTGAAGCAGGCTGTGGCGCCTCACACTAAGGTTCATGAGCTACCTTTAGTCCTTTCCTCATCGCTTGAGTGGAATACTGAGCCCGACGACTTGTTAGAGATCAGGAAATCAGGAGTGGATAAGAAGGCTGAGGTGCTAGTTAAGTGGAAGGGACTACCTGATTTCGAATGTACATGGGAGCCGGTTAAGATGTTGTTGGAGCAGTTTCCGGAGTTCCAGCTTGAGGACAAGCTGAGTCCTCTTCGAGGGGGTATTGATAAGTTGGCTGTCCCATTAGCATTCGTGGAGAAGAGGAGCAGGTCCAAGAAGGTGAAGTTAAGTGGCTAAGGGGAACAGAAGATGAAGTGTGGGTAAACCTCTTGGTGAGAAAGAGGGTTTTATATTAATATGAGTTTTATAGTACGTTGTCGTTTTGAATAAGTTGTAGTGTTACTTAAAAGGCGTTATCCCTAAGTTTATGGTATCAAAATATTTATCAACAAAACTTATACTCTCAGCCCCCATTTTCTCTATCTCTCTCCCCTTTCTAACCCATTTCAGATAAACCCTAATAAGGGCTTATCACGTTCCTCCTGAACACCACCTAAAGCTACTCCTCTTGACCAACGGTCAGGTTCACGGTTTGAATCACTGTAACCGGACCCAAATGTTTTTAGTCGTTTACTTAAAGAAAATTTACATTTTTGTTATTTAAAGTCGTTTTAAAAAAAATCAAAATATAACATATAAGAAAATTCTAACATATAAGAAAAATATAACATATAAGGTGTCCTCATTTTTGTATTTTAAAGTCGTTTTAAAAAAATATATAACATATAAGGTTTCCTCATTTTTGTAATTTAAAGTCATTTTAAAAAATTCAAAATATAACATATAAGAAAAAATCTAATTTTTTA
>NW_013617415.1:224076-226129 GCF_000695525.1 Brassica oleracea var. oleracea | reverse complement strand
GGAGCACCACATAATACTCTACTTCTCCAGACGTTGCAAGTAACAAAGTCTGGCACTTGGGTTTTCACCCACACCAGCATCCTCTAAGTCTGATAGTGGCTTTCTGCAGAAAGCAGAATGCAGCACGGGAACTCGATAGTGACCAGCTTCCGAGAGGTAGAATGCGATACCCCAACAGGTACCGGTAGTGGCCTCACCTAGGATGGCAGAGTACGGTCCCTTTAAAACCTTAATTTTGGGTTCTGAGAAAGAACTCCGGGCTCAGACAGGCCTCAGGGCCAAAAACCTATTTGGTTCCCTAAAAAGACTTCAGGGTCCAAAAACCATGTGTCCAAATCAAGACCTTAGGGTCCGGAACCCATGGGTTCCCCAAAGCAACCTCCGGGTCCTAAGCTTATCAAAACTCTCCAAGTGACTCCAGGGTCCTAGAGGGGATCCAATTATGCGAGGCCCATAGGGTCACCTAATCATTACAGGGTCTAGAGGTTCCTAAGAATCTAAGCACCCAAGGTCCATAGGTCCTCCGACGATCGTGACATCTAGATCCCATACGGCCCAGGTCCTGTAAGAGATCCCGAGCAATCAAACCCTTACCTTGACAACCCTTCGACTACGATTCATGAGTCTAGTCTCATGACCCCGAGGTCGTCCTACAACCTGTATTCTTTCGAAAGAGAAGCAATACGAATATCATCTACGAAAGCTAAAGATCCCAAAGACGAAGGACAAACAAGCAAACGAAAAATACGAATCCGGAAAGCATTAACTAAAAGGCCACAACAGGGCCATCGTTTGAAACAAGCAAAATAAAAGAGGCACAAAGGCCTGGTCTAGAGTTTTAAGCCTTCGCCAACGACGGTTACAAAATAAAACCACTCTACGGGGTCAGAAGTACGAACAACAAAATGTCGGGATCAGTTGGCAGGAGGATCATCAGCAGCGGGCTCCAGTGTCTTCTTCACTTCCTCGTCACCAGGGACCTGACGCTCATACTCAAAAGAGGGAGCTGGGAGCCCAAGAAGCTCGGCTTCGGTGGTCTTCACCGTCTTGTACTGCTCAAGGGTATTCATGGGATCCCTGCTATCAGTCTGACCACTAAGCCACTCCCGCATCAGCTCCCATCGGGCCCCAACCTTGGCACCGTTCACAGCCATGGATTTCTCAGCATCGAAGGTCTCCGCGGCATCCTTCAGTTCGTTCAGCTCCTTCTCCCTGTTTTTCAGTTGGCTCCTCAGAGAAACGTTCTCTGCTGCCGCCATCTCCCCTGCCTCCTCTTGGTTCCTCACCTTGAGCCTCAACGCCTTAATCTCCTTGTCCTTGGCTAGGGAAGCAACTTTTCCTCGCGCAGCTGGGAGGCCAGAGTGTTGGGGTCGAAAACGGTTACGACGAAGTTAACGTCCAAATCTCCGCAAAACGCAAGTATGTCTTTTCGCAAACAAATCGTGCTCGGTCAAGAGAACATCACAACCTATGTTCCCGAGATAAAGCTTCGTTCGAATTTTATTTAGATCAAACGTAAGCCATCGGAAACATACCCAGGCTGGTTACGGATAAATCTGAGTATGACGATCGAAACACGGACGAACCAAGCCCGGTCATTACGCTACTAACCGCACATGCACGCTGTCTGGTCGCTACGTAGCGACCGAGCTCGATCCGAAGCTCGGTCGCTACGAGCGATCGTTCCGCTCAGTCGCTACGTAGCGACCGAGCTTTGCGACCGAGCGTTCGTTCCGCTCGGTCGCAACGTAGCGACCGAGCTCGAGCCAAAGTTCGGTCGCTATGTAGCGACCGAGCCCAAGCCAAAGCTCGGTCGCTACGTAGCGACCGAGCATCTTTTCTGCTCGATCGCTACGTAGCGACCGAGCTCTTCCGAAACATCGATACGAAAATTAGTCCATGCATTCTCGTCTACCATTTGATGCTATCTCCCAAAGACCGTAGCGAACCCATTTCATGTTTCCCGCCATTCTAAGTCATCGATCAAACTTTACGGTAAAAACCGAGGAAAGTTCGTTCTTTATCGAAAGAAGCCGTAATAAACGCTTCGAGT
>NW_013617415.1:222324-223090 GCF_000695525.1 Brassica oleracea var. oleracea | reverse complement strand
ACAGGCCTGGAGCCGCGCAGGAACGACCTTCGGGTAAAAACCCTAGCGAAAAATCTCCCATCGAAAAGGGAAACCCTGAAAGTCCTCCGCCTCCCGCGAAGGATTTGGAGGATAACGAAGTCGAGCACGTCGATCTGGATCCTAGGGATGTCTCCAACGATACAGATCAGGACGTCGACAGACATCCAAGGAGGACCAGAAGCCGATCCGCTCGGGAAAGCTCTCCGTTCGACAAACCAATGACAGACGAGGAGGAAATCCTCTATTGGAACGAACAAGAAGAGGTGGCTGAAAAGCAAACCAAGCTTACTTGCGGCAAACGCCGACAGGCTCGGAAATCTGCTTGCGAGACGTCGGATATCCGCGATCTTCGTGACTATATCACCAAGACTGCGGCAGAAGTAAGAGCCGTGAAATCTCAAATCCATCACGCTACCAGCGCTGCACCCGTGATCGACAGTCTGCTGGAAGGGGCTCGGAAGACCCCCTTCACCACTCGCATCTTAGATATGAGGGTATCCAATCCAGGAAAACTCAAAGTACCGAGGTACGATGGTACGACCGATCCAAAGGCGCACCTTCAGGCTTTCCACATCACGATGGGAAGAGCGAGGTTGAAGGACGGCGAAAAAGACGCCGGCTACTGCCGCTTGTTCGTCGAGAATCTAGAAGGGGCAGCCCTCGAATGGTTCGCACGCCTTAAGCGAAACTCTATCGGAAGTTTCCGACAGCTCGCATCGGAATTTCTCAAGCAATACTCTATGTT
>NW_013617415.1:220983-221269 GCF_000695525.1 Brassica oleracea var. oleracea | reverse complement strand
GTTTCAAGAAAAGACGATTTAACATCGTCTGCTGACGCAAATGCTTTGGATTTCGAAACGCAACACGAGTCCGAAGCCGACACTATGACTCAACCGGAACATCCGGAAGAGAACGCTGACCCGGCCACGGTCGTCACTATCAAGGCGGTCAGCACGGCGACAATCGCCGAGTAAAAACGCCCGCGACATAAAATAGAACTACGAGATGGCTTGATCCTCGAAAGAGGTACGTCGGCAGCTCGTCGAAAGACGAGTTCAGCTATCCCCCTCTCTAAAAAGGGGGGGG
>NW_013617415.1:211709-220606 GCF_000695525.1 Brassica oleracea var. oleracea | reverse complement strand
AGAACCTATTGCGGACTTTAAATCGGTACGAATCAGGTAGAAATCGCAACAGGAAAATCTATAGCCGGCTAGTCACCGCACAAACCTTAAAACCGAGAGTAAACCTAGGTCTTTCCCTAAACCCATCGCATTGGTCTCAGACATCTCAAAGACATGATATCTAAACGATACGAGATCCTAAAACATGTCTCTCCGTTCATATCTCAACGTTCCCGAAAGTTCGTAAGAATGAATAATTTTTACGAAGACTCACGTCTCGAACAAGCCAACAGATCGAACGCCTCAACGAAGTTAAATATGAGAAGACAACTCATGTTTACTTCAAACCCACTCGAAATAAAGTAACTCAAACAAATATCCATTATATATAAACCGCATAGCAGTAGGGGTTCAAAGCCACCAACGGCCAGTCCCGATAAAAATAAAAATGGCCAAAACAGGCCCATACAAAGATTCGAAAGGCCACACTTGGCCGGACATATATGAACGAAGGCCACATTCGGCCGCATAATACTAGATAAGGGAAAAACTTCTTCCCGTCAAACACTCACCTCTCACAAATCAAAGTCAAAATTCCCGGACAAGGAAGCTCCGAATGCATCCGCAGGATAGTTCCCTTCCTCATCGCCACCGGCAAACTCGGTCGTGGTCTCTACGGTATCAGGAGAAACCGGGATGGGATCCCACAATCCCTGAATCCTCCCATCGATTGGAGAAATGAGTGTCTCAGCGTGAGCATGATCCTTCATGCCGCCTTTCATTAATTCCATCTCCCTCTCGAAAACGTAGTCATCCGCCCGCGTCTTCCAAAGGCTCCCAACTGAACCGCGACACTCACGCCAGCGAGTTAAAAGCATCCTTGAGGTTCCCGTACTCGACCTGGAATTGAGAGGCGCGAGTCTTCATCACCTCGACAATCTCCCTCTTGCCCTTCCGTTCCGCCCTACGAACGGTCTTCGCATGATCACGAGCGAGTTGAGCATCTCGCGCCAACATCTCGTCTCGCATGCGAGCAAGATCCTTTTCCGCCTTCTCCGCTTTAAATCGATAGATCATGGCTTCTCTATAGCTCGCCTCAATGGCCGATCCAAGCAAGTTCAAGCCCTGTAAAACCGATTGACACGTTATAAGCAAAAACAATATATATATATATATACACTTGAAGCGATCGTCAAAATTCTTAAAGCCTATACCCCGTTGATGATACGAGATCCTTCCGCGATGACTTTCGGCCTCACCGACTCGTTCGTGGACGGAGGAGCGTCGAAGCCCGAGGGAAGAACAGCGATGAAATCATCAAAATCCAGAATAGGGACCTCGCTCGTACCACTTCCATTGCCAAAAGCAAGGTCCGGATCCCATCCTGGAAGCACGCAATCGTCCACCAAAAACTCCAGGTCACTGAGGTTAATATCTTTCCCCTTCGAAGAATTCATCCCCGTCGCAACCGCGGGAGCAGCGTCGGGACCTTGATCGTCAGGCTCGGAATCACTCCTTGTTTCCCCGCCCAAAGCAGGACTAGGATGCACAAACCTCAACGCCTTTCGAACTCTCTTCGGCGTAAAGGAAGTCCAGAAGAAAGGACCCTAACCGCGATAATGTCCTCAGGGAACAGAGCAAGGATATTTATTAAGGGACGGTCGTTCGGCAACCTCTGGAACAATGGGATACAACTCTTCTCGACAGACGCAGCGTCCACACGAACGAAGAAGAAGAACTTCTTCCACGAGTTGAAATTAGAAGTAAACCCCTTAACCACTGACATGCAGTTCCGAGGGACCAGCCTGTACTTGTCTGTATCCTTGATGATCTGCAACATAGGAAGTGCTTCAAAATGATCGACGGTAAGAGAAAGACCATGCTCATAGCTCAGGATCAGAACTCCAATAAGGTGCTCGATGCCAAGGGGATTCAGTTGGCTTATCGCCACCCCGAAACGATCCAACGCACGGACGATAATTTCGGGAATCGGGAACCACAAACGACAGCGCACTACGAACGCTTTGTAACAAGTAAAATAACCTTCTGGGGGACTACCGGGAGACTACTGGCGCGCTCTCCTTGACGAGGAAACCTGAACTCCACCGCATCCGAAATATGGTAGAACGACCGCATGACCTCGAGGAATTCGCTAGTACTCCTACTTGGTGCACCTTCCTCGACCGGGCAACGGTTCATGACCGGGAACGATTTCTCTTTGGGAGGCGTGATCGAAACATAACACGCCGCCCACCATGCCTCGTTATCGGCCGGGTCTACCGAATGAGGAACGAATTCTATCTTTGGCTCACAGAGCTCTTCAGAAACGTTAGCGAGCAAGGACCCTTTCTTCGAACTCCTCTTCTTACTCGACATCTCGTGTTTTTTCTTTTTTATCAAGAAGGAAATGATAGAGATAAAGAAAAAGAAGAAGGAATTTTTCAAGAAACCTCTCTATGAGGATGAGTAAGTGTAAAGATGGTGAAGAAATTACCTCCCTTCTTATAGGCATGAGAAATTACTATTTACTTGCGGATTTTCAGACATGAACTTCGCCCAAATACACCAATCTCGTCCGAACTCGCCGTACCACACGTTGGGATCTCACTAAGAAATCCACGATCCTAACGAGCTGGGGGGCTAACTGTTGGGGTCGAAAACGGTTACGACGAAGTTAACGTCCAAATCCCCGCAAAATTCAAGTATGTCTTTTCGCAAACAAATTGTGCTCGGTCAAGAGAACATCGCAACCTATGTTCCCGAGATAAAGCTTCGTTCTAATTTTATTTAGATCAAACGTAAGCCATCGGAAACATACCCAGGCCGGTTACGGATAAATCCGAGTATGACGATCGAAACACGGACGAACCAAGCCCGGTCATTACGCTACTAACCGCACATGAACGCTGTCCGGTCGTTACGTAGCGACCGAGCGATCGTTCCGCTCGGTCGCTACGTAGAGACCGAGCTTGAGCCGAAGCTCGATCGCTACGTAGTGACCGAGCGTTCGTTCCACTCGGTCGCTACGTAGCGACCGAGCTCGAGCCGAAGCTCGGTCACTACGTAGCGACCAAGCGATCGTTCCGCTCGGTCGCTACGTAGCGACTGAGCTCTTCCGAAACATCGATACGAAAATTAGTCCATGCATTCTCGTCTACCCTTCGATGCTATCTCCTGAAGACAGTAGCGAACCCATTTCATGTTTCCCGCCATTCTAAGTCATCGATCAAACTTTACGGTAAAAACTGTGGAAAGTTCGTTCTTTATCGAAAGAAGCCGTAATAAACGCTTCGAGTCAGAAGACGGCCCAAAGGGACCTAAGACACGACTCGAGGCCCAGCTTACGATTTCTTAACTAATAGCCCGTAAGCCGCATGACGGTTTACGCTTGGCTCGCAAGGAAAGATAAATGTCAAGTTTCCGCGGATAATTATGAAATTTTGAAGATAATTACGAAGATCAGAAAAATGGAATATCTCCATTTTTACGCTATGACGGCTTAAGGGCAGAAGAGGAAAAGCACAAACCGACCTAGCAGCCAGTATATAAGGAGTCTTAGTCGAGAAGCATAGAGAGGATTTTTCTCAGAGCAGACATAGCACTTAGAGCAATTAGGCATATTTCCGTTTTTGTTATCCGAGCTGCGACTCAACTAGGTTATTGCCGTCTTAGGGTTTTAGAACTAGGAATCTTGCCGACAGCTCTGGTAGCCTAGGCTCTCACCTTGTTGTAACGCTCAAACGCAAATTCGGAATAAGATCTACTTTGCTCTCTTTTTGATTTCTTATACTTTATCGTTGTTATTTTTGTATTCTGATTGCTTGGCGTGTGGTATTAGCAGATATCCGAGATCTCTGGGAAATTAGGATTTTCCTAGTTTCCTTATTTAAACAGAAATCGACAGTGCGAATTTCGGTTCCCACACAGAGTATCCATCTCGACTTTTGTAGAAGCTGCACCTTCCATCCTCTTCCCGAGATGGTGTAGTTGAGACGCCACCTACGCATAAGCTGCTGATCATATGAGATATTACCTGAAGCGACTAAATGGCCTTGGAAGAATCCTCTTCCGATGCCAAAAGCACTGGAGTTGATGGGAACACCTTCGTATTCAGGTTGGTGAGCACTGTGGTCCAGTCGTAAGGAAAAGAGGGAGAACCTTTAGGAGAAGAGCCCGACGCCTTGGATTTCTACTTAGAAGAGGAAGGAACTGCAGCGGCACCCACCTGGCGTTTGCTACTCCTGATAATCTGTACCTCCACATCGTCTTCAACAGAAGCAGCTCGCTTGGGAGCAGCTTTCCTCGCAGACATCACCTCGAAAGCCTTCTTGTACTCTGCCAAAGCCTCGTCACCCTTGGATCCTGACATCTCACCTAGCATATGAAAGTAAATCGAATCAACTGCTATAAAAAGAGGAATGGAAGGAAGTAGAAAGCTTACCCCAGATACTGCAACGCTTTAATGCCGCTTTGCTCACAAGAAAAGGAATCTGATGTCGCTCGAGAGGAAGCCTCAACACCTGCTCGATGGTATCCTTTCCCAAAGAACAATCAACACGAGGCAAATGTACATCAAGAAGACAAAAGATCATTAGTATCCCAATATCTAGATACTCTTCTTGATTCCTACAACTAGTCTACCCTCCAATCGCCAAATAGACGAAAAGCCTGGGAGATGCATAAAGGCAAATTTTTCCGTCCAGTTTCCCTCAAAGGCCGGAAGCCGTTTTCAATCCTTCTTGAGGATTTCCTTAACTGGAGGCTCCTTGCCTCGAGGAAGAAGGTGATATCTCCACTCGGCGCCACTTAGAGGAGAAACAACGTACGAATGCAGGACCTCAGCCACTCCAATCACAAGCCCGTTGAGATCACCCAAATTCTGCAAAGCTATCAACGTCCTCCAAGCCGGAGGGTTCAGCTGACCTGGGGAAATCTCTAAGGTTTCAGATATCTTAGCTACCAAAGAGGGAACTTGATCCCTAAAGCCAGACGCGAAATAACCCTCATAGATAGGAACTTCATCCATGCCGAAATCCGAAACCTTATCTTCCGGATCTGGCACTCGAATAACAACGTCATCATGAAGCTCGTTTTTCTTCCTCGAAACCGCAACTTCTTCAGCCCCTATCACTGAAGTAGGGCCAATTGGAGGATATCGACTTCCCCCTACCGGTGAAGTTCTCCTAGCAACGATAGCTTTGGGTTTTCTCGCTTTGACGGTCAAATCCAGTGAAGAATCGGAAGAATCCATGGAATCCGTTGGAGCAACCCTCACTCTACTAGATCTAACTCTATTACCTATGGAAGAAGAATCCGGAGAGAGACCCGACTCAGTCCTCATCTCAGGAGCAGAAGGAAGAGAGGATCTAAGAGTAAGCGAAAGAGAAAGAGAAGTTACCTGCAGAATGAGGACCCAAGTCGAAATATGGAGATTGCGAGAAATCTTCGAGAGGAAAAGGAAACTAAAGGAGTTAGGTGAAGGAATTGAAGAGGTAAAGTCAAAAACCCTAGAAACGCTTTACACGCGTCGGAGGAAGAAACCACGCGTGAATGCGAATATCGAGACAAACATCGAGGAGCTTCCCCTTCTCCCGCCAAATCTCGGAGCCAGAGTATAGCTACCATAAGGATCTCTCCAATTATTTCCCCAGCTCAAGGAACCTCAGCTTAAAGAAGCACCGGCCCTTTCCAATAGGAACCCTCTCATCTGCAGAGTTGAAGCATCAACTCCGTAACACTTCCGCCTTTCCCCAAAGCAAAGGGTAATAGTTCAAAGATCCCTAGATTCTCCCAGCAAGAACTCTCTCCAGCCCCTCGCGTGGTTAAAACTTTAGAGCTCCAGCCTCATCATCTCCAGAAGAAAAGAGAAGCTGCACCGGTCAAACACGAAGGAACCGACCCTCATCTGGGTTCAGAATGAGTGCCGGCTTGAGTGGAACCCAGGATAGCAGGATCAATGGAACGGGGTCCTGCGTAAGGGAAGCCTGCTGAGAATGAGCAACCCTGGTTGACTTGAGTGCACAGGTTATTCCCCCGACTTCGATGACGAAATCGAGAAATAAGGAGCAAACTGTTGGGGAAAAATACTCCGGTATCATTTCCTCCAGCCTCTAGGCAGGACCCAGACTCTCGGGTCCCTGATAAGGGAACGCTCCAGGTCCCCGCTAGAAGGAACCCTGAGTTCGGTCCCTGGAACCGAGCTCCCTTCCAAGAAATGGAAAACTTCCGATAAGGAGAACCTTCCATATTTCTGAATATGGAAGAGTTTAACATAAGGAAACCGACTCCTAGACGACTATATGAGGACTACTAAAACCCTAAAGCAGAGGATCGACTTCCCCAAGGCTTAGAGACTAGAACTAGACGGCTAGAACTAGGGCTCTTATTCAATACTCTGTAACCTCTCTTGTTTTACTCTATCTAATAAAAGTCTCTTCAAGCCTATCTCTTTATTATCCTTCATAAATCCTCACGAAATACCTATAAACTTACCCGGTTTACCAACTTGTCCAACGTTCCGTAGTACTCACAAAGAGCCTACACAAAAATCACCTAACACAAGGATTTTCAAACAAGTATCTGGACCTGCAGGTAAACAATAGTTCCTTTCCTCTCTCTCTACTAATTTCTCCCGTAGTCAAAGTCTGCTTTATTGCAAGATCATTGACCAAGGTTGGACATGCTTCCATGAATCAAGCTTTAATGGTTTTAGCCACCAAATCCTTTTCACTTATTTTTGATCTATATCCTAGGATTCTTTGTGAATCAAGCCTTAATGGTTGTAGCCACCAAGTCTTGTTTGAATCCTTTACTTATAGAATTCTTATGAATCAAGCCTTAATGGTTGTAGCCACCAAGTCCTGCTCGAATTCTTTTCCTAAATTATAATCTATAATTATATATATCTTTTTTTTTCTTTTTTTTTTCTTTTTCTTTTTTTTTTTATAATCTAAAATTTTGAAATAGAGGGAGAGAAGGTGATAAATCTACACAAGGCTTTACCTTCCAGACTTTGTTTGAAGAATCCGATCCCATGTATAGCAAGCCCCAAGACAAGCAGTTGTGACAGGTTTAGTGTTGGAGGTCAGCTTTGGTTCCTTCAAACAATCTCAGCAAGTGTGGATAGTTGACAGGTTGATCCATTTTAGTATCTTTACGACTATCTGCAATTAGTAAGTATAGAATGGTGCTAAAGAGTGGTTAGATATCTAGCAAAATCTATAAGTCCATAATCCCCTTCTTGACTCAATAATAACTTAATTTGAAAACATTTTAATAAGAGTAATAAGTAAATAAATATCAGTAAACCTCCCTCAGACTTAAACTACACTGTCCCCAGTGTAAATTCAGTCGGAGCTATGGTTAGGAATAAATCATAAGGACTCAATGTAACAAGTAAGAACGATATACCAGACCGGAATGAATGTCGACCGATGTAAGGATGTTGATATCGGTCGACGTAGGTAAAGCAATGTCGATCGATGTCGACAGGTCCGCGTCGGTCGATACCGATGGCAATCGTTTACTCGGTTCTTCTTTTTTTTTAAATAGCTAACTAAAACACAATATTAGTAGAACCTCCCCCAGACTTAAACAACACTACCTCCAGTGTTATATAGTCTAGGATCGGTGAGGAAATAAATCATATGGACAATATTTAACAAGGAAAAACCGGTATACCTGACTATGATGTGAGTGTCGACTAACACATATAAGTGACGATCAATACTCTTGAAGCTCTGTCGATCGACACAGTTAAGTGGCGATCGATCAATGCTAGTGATGCTATGTCGATCGATGCTGCGCAACCATCGTCGATCCTCTTGCAAACTCGTCTTCCTCGGATTTTTTCCTTTTACCTAACATAAATAAAACACTACAAGTTATAGTCATTTAGCTTGACTTTAGAGATCTGATTTAGTCTGGATGAGGATGAGAACTCGCTCCAAAACAAGTTTCAGTTTCTACTCTCTGAAGCTTTATCATTCTTGTGTGAAAGCCTCGTCCATAGACTCTTCTCCTTTGTCTATCATCTTAGCAATAAGGAGTGCTCGAACCTTTGCAAATGGCTTTGTGAAGCATCTGCTGCGCACTCTAGATTTCCTGACACAATCTGAGAAGTGAGGGGTCAATGATGCCTAAGGACCATCCTTGATCCTTTTTCTCTTCTTCCAATTCCTCCTCTTCTTTCCCCCAGACTTGTCTGATCGCGTGGTGGTATCTCCGTCCCTGAGATTTCCACACACATCGAACTCCTTCTGCTATGATACGCGTCCACTGTCGATCGATGGAGAAGTGATAGCGTCGATTGATGTTGGTTTGTTGGTGTCGATCGATGGTATCCGGTCGGTGTCGATTGATACTCGTTCTGCTGGGCCCTTATCAATTTCATCTCTAAATCGCAACCTTCTCTAAGAAGCTTCCATGTGCTAATGATCATCCAATATGGAATCTAGATGCACACTTCTATCTGGTGGAATAGGAGATTCAGCTTCAAATACAGCGCATGGAACCACAATCTTCACAGGATCATGTATCCTCTTCACTCTTTTGTGAAACCCAGCAACTTCTTCTGTCCAGATAGGTGGTCTCTGATGTTTAGGGACAGCAAGGTGTGAGGCTTTAGCCATGTCCATCCTCTCCTCAATCGGTTCCATCTCAATTATGCAGCATGGCGGAACGTCTAGCAATGGGAATCGATCGATATTAGGAGGGTGGTGTCGATCGATAAGTGGTTGGCGGTGTCGATCGATGTCGGGTGGGTGTAGATCGATGATTTGGGGCGGTTGTCGATCGATCTCATCAGGTTGGGGTCGACCGTTGCTAGCCTTTGAAGTTTCCAAATCTCCTCTCGAAGTATGCTGATCATCATCAAGCTTCTTCTTCGAATTTTGATCCATATCTTCAAGCCATTCCTC
>NW_013617415.1:201643-211652 GCF_000695525.1 Brassica oleracea var. oleracea | reverse complement strand
GTCGATCGACGTTGAGGTCGTGATGTCGGTCGACATTGAGGTCGCGTCTTCAGTACCAGCTTCCTCTACTCAGCTCAGCTCTCCAGACACATGTTGTTCATCCCTTTTTGGCATAATGTCGTCGAGCAGCTGTATTGGAATCATATACTCCTCATCTAACAATGCCAAGAACCTGTCCAATTTATCATTCTTCTCCTTTTCTCGAGTTGATGTAGCTTCATAGAGAAATTTGTTGAGGAAGGCGGTCTTAATGTCCTCCTAGCAGGTTAAAGATCTTGGCTGCAACTGACCGAACCCGCTAAATGCATCTCCAAATAGAGAATAGGGGAAGATTTTGCAGATAATGTGGTCTACAGATACTTCATTCTGCTCGCTTGCAGACGCTAACTCCTTATGTTCTTTGATAAGGTCTCTGGGATCTTGATGAGGAAGACCTCGGAAAGGGTCCACACTTCCCCAATCATAGCATTCGCGATTCAGATCAAAGTTGTTTGTCTCAGCAACATCAATCACATCAGGGATTACAGCACCCTTTGCATTAATCAATTGTCATGTGTTGTTGCGAGTGCGACCTTCTTCGTCTTTTAACATCCCTTTCTCGTCAACTTGAAGTATAAGCACTTCGACCTTCTCTGCCTCCAAACAAGTCGACGGTGGATAAACAGTGTCAGTCGACGGCAGATGAACAGTGTCAGTCGACGGAGGATGAACAGTGTCAGTCGACGGCGGCTGAACGGTGTCTGTCGACGGTGGCTGAACAGTGTCTGTTGACGTCAGGTGAGCAGTGTCGACCGACGTCAGGTGAGCAGTGTCGACCGACGTCGGGTGAGCAGTGTCGACCGACGTCGGGTGAGCAGTGTCGATCGACGTCGGGTGAACAGTGACGATCGACGCCGGGTGAGCAGAGTCGATCGACATTTGGATTTCTACGCTGCCAATCGCTGCTTGGAAGGTGTCCACTGGCCTCTTAGACTTATGGATCACGCGTTCCAAATCTAGTGGCTCTACTAGTAAGAACCATATCCCCTTGTTGCTTCTGGTACTCATATGGATGTACCTGAAACACAAGAAAATCTTTTATTAGTTTTTTTTTAACAGTAGTAAAACCTAGACTAAATCTAACTAGACAAGATCTAATGGCGATCAAATCTCCCCGGCAACGGCGCCAAATTTGATATCACTCAAATCACCCGAAGGAGTGATTTATACTCTCTCAAATAAGAGGTCGAGTTGTAGTACTTAGGGATCGAATTCACAAGGAGCTAGGGAGATCTAATAGTTAAGCTAGGCTAATAGTTTATAAAATAGTAAATAAATAATGCAAAGCAGTAATAAAGCAGTAAACAAGTTGAACAATACAATTGTTCAGCTTGGCAGGGAGTTGTTTGATGGATGGATGGTTGCTAGATCTAGGATTTCTATTCGGGTAATCAGGATTATAGTGATATAGAGGCTAATTGTTGCTTGCAAGATATTATAGAACTCAAACAATAACAATAATCTACCAGCTCTCACATGTCTAGATTATTTATCACTAGATCTAAGATCTCAGCTCTCGCATGGTGATCTGTAGAAAGTGTCAATCGTTTATTCTATAGGAATATCGATCGATACACCTTTCGCAATATTGATCGATTAATCTATTGGATCATCGATCGATATCGCTTCTAGCAAGCTTTACAATCGGGTTGAATATGTGTTCACTAGGGTTCCTAAATCAACACTCGTATGTTTCTAGCAATCCTAGCTCAATAGAATTTAGTTCTGAGAAAAGACCAAGCGATGGCATTGTGCCTAATGATTTTAAGATCTGGGTTCTAGTTCATGACTCTAGAACACAAGCAGTAAGAACAATCCTATCATGGATAGAATAGATGAAATTGCAATAGATATAAAAACCAAAGACAATGGAGTTTCCGGAGGACTCTGAAGGAGTTCTTCCTTTCTCTTCTAACTAAGAACAATGAATTAAAAAAAGCTTAGATAGCGTAGCCGTCAACAATGGCTTATAAATAACATAAATAGGGTTTCTGGTCGTCCAAGGGTATTCTGGTAATTTGGGATTGCTTCTGGGCTTCAGTCGGTCATAAAATATGCTCAGCCCGCATTCTGGCATCCATATCGATCGATGTCAAGAGTTATGCATCGATCGACATGCGTTCCTCTTCTCAACAGCTTCCTCTCACGAGGCAGACTGACCACTCTTCAGTAAAACGGGAATACCTTCTGTTACAGGATGATGATTGACCTCAAACCGGCGGCAGTGGAAAGCTAACTCAAAGCTATCTCTTGTGGCAAAAGATGGGCTCAATCTAACTGTCAGAATGTCTCCATCCATAGCTAGACATCTGACGCGTCTGTGCAGTTCTGCACCTCAAAAGGCTCCAAAATCACCATATTCTCCAGAACGTACCTGAACCTGTAAATACTCTAAAATAGACTCTATATAGTAGTAAATATATATTAAAACACTTATAGGCCATGGCTAAAAGTGGGTAATATCCATGGTCTATCAATGGTACCCTGATAAAGAAGATAATCCTGCTCGTGGGGTTCAGCGGAGAAGTTAAGCATACCGAAGGAGAAATAATTCTCCCAGTCTACGCCGAAGGAGTCAGTATGCAAACCAGATTCCTAATCGTCGATTGCCAGTCACCCTATAACATCATCCTCGGGCGATCTTGGATTCACGGCATGAGGGCTGTACCCTCAACGCTCCATCAGGTGATAAAGTTCCCCACGCCCTGGGGTATGAGAGTAATCAAAGGGGACCAGGGATATTCCTGTTCCTGTTACCAGATTACCCTCAAAGGAAAAACCGGGGTCTCACAGAGAAACCAAGAGGATCCTTCACCTCAACATATGGAAGAACCCGAAGTCGAAGAAATGGACGACGTACCCCTGGTGGAAGGAGACCAAACCCGAAATCTCAAGATCGGTTCCAAGCTCGCCGAGGGGTTAAGACGGAGGTTGGTAGACTTCCTTAGATCAAACTCCGACTGTTTTGCATGGTCCCACCTAGACATGCCTGGAATCGATCCAGAAGTCATCATCCATAAGCTGCAAGTGGATCCTCAACACCAGCCTGTCAGACCAAAACAAAGGGAGTTTGCTCCAGAGAGGGACACGATAATCAACAAAGAGGTCAAAAACCTACTCTGCACGGGTTTCATTCGGGAAGTACAATACCCAGAGTGGCTAGCCAACGTAGTCGTGGTCAAGAAGAGGAATGGGAAGTGGAGAGTCTGTATAGACTTCACAGATCTCAATAAGTCATGTCCGAAGGATCCCTTCCCCCTGCCTCATATCGACAAGCTAGTAGACGCCACAGCTGGACACCAATTGATGAGCTTCATGGATGCTTTCTCCCGCTATAACCAGATATTAATGCTTCTGGCGGACCAGGAGAAAACATCTTTCATGACCTCCTGGGGAATCTATTGTTATAAGGTTATGCCCTTCGGCCTGAAGAACGCCGGTTCAACTTACCAAAGATTGGTAAACATGATGTTCGCCGACCAGATCGGACATACCATGGAAGTTTATATCGATGACATGCTTGTCAAGTCCCTGGAAGTAGAAGATCACATATCACATCTACAACAAGCCTTCTCCACCCTCCACAAATACAACATGAAGCTTAATCCGGCTAAGTGCTCCTTCGGTGTCAGCTAGGGAAAGTTCCTCGGATATATCGTGGCTCGCAGGGCATCGAGGCGAACCCAGAGCAGATCAGTGCCATTCATTCCATCCCTTCTCCAAGATGTGTCAAAGAGGTCCAGAGGCTAACATGAAGGATGGCAGCTCTAAGTAGATTCATCTCCAGGCTCTCAGACAATTCTCATGCTTTCTTCGAAACACTCAAGAATCCGAAAGGCTTCCAATGGACCGAGAAATGCGAGTCCGCCCTATTGGAGCTTAAAACCTACCTCACTTTGCCACCTCTTCTTTCCAAACCACTACTTGGAGAGGTCCTACTATTGTATCCAGCGGTCTCGGAGCATGCAGTAAGCTCCGTTCTGGTGCAGGAAGAGGGGACCAAGTAATTACCGGTCTATTACGTGAGCAACGTACTCTTAGATACGGAAACCCGTTATAGCCAAGAAGCTGGCTTTAGCTCTGATGGTGGAAGCCCGCAAACTCCGATCTTATTTTCAAGCTCATCCGGTGGTCGTGGTCACCTCCTTTCCTATAAAATTGGTCTTGCACAAGCCAGAGGTCTCCAGTCGACTGGCGAAGTGAGAAGTCGAGTTAGGAGAATACAATGTGATCTTCTGGGCAGCTACAGCCATAAAAATCCCAGGTCCTAGCAGATTTTGTGGCCGAATTCTCCCCCTCTTTGCTTCCAGCCCTGGAACAAGAAATACGTCTCAGGAGCGAAACAACAGAAGAAAGGGAATGGGTCCTCTACGTAGATGGTTTTAGCAACATCTGAGGAGACGGGGTAGGAATCATACTAACCACTCCAACAGGGAACACAGCTTCCAGAGCAGTAAGATGCAACTTTAATGCTACAAATAACAAAAGCGAATACGAGGCCCTGATCGCGGGACTCACTCCCGCGCACAAGATGGAAGCAGAAGATATCCAAGTCTATAGCAACTCACAGCTCATAATCAACCAGGTGCAAGGAGAATATCAGGCAAATGACGACAGCATGATTCAATACCTAGCGGTGGCCCAACGCCTCATCAAGAAATTCAAGAATTGCAAGCTCACTCAAATCCCTAGGGAGCAGAACTCCTAAGCAGATGCCCCAGCAAACTTGGGATCCGCTCTCGATACGGACAAACAAATGAGCATCCCTCTGTTCGTACACATGTGGTCGGCAACCTTGGAAGAAGCTCACAATGAAGAGGTCTCAACTGTCGAAGAAGGAGACACTTGGATGACTCCCTTAATCCAATATTTGGAGAACGATACTCTCCCCGAGGACCGCAACGGGAGCCGAAAAGTCAAGAAGTAAGCTGCGAGGTACTGCGTCTCCCAGGGAAAACTATATAGAAGGTCGTTCTTCGGACCGTACCTAAGGTGTGTCACACCCCGAGAGGCAGCCATGATTCTCGTGGAGTTACATGAGGGAGATTGCGGATCTCACTCTAGCGGTAGAAGTCTGGTGCTAAGACCCAAAAGGGCGGGCTACTACTGGCCCACGATGGCTGAGGATGCTAACAAGAAGGCCAAACACTGCAATCGATGTCAGAGGTACGCTCCAGTCTCCAAGCTCCCTCCTGGAAATCTGAAATCCATAAGTTCACCATGGCCCTTCAGAAAATGGGGCATGGATATAGTGGGAAAATTCCATATGGCGCCGGGGCAGAAAGTCTTTCTCCTGATAGTGACTGACTATTTCTCAAAATGGGTAGAAGCCGAGGCACTCAGCCGCATCACTGATCTCCAAATCCGCAAGTTCATATGGACCCATGTGATCACGCGTTTTGGGGTCCCACATGAGATCGTAACAGATAACGGACCCTAGTTCACGAGTCATAACTTCAAAGAGTTATGCAAGGATTGGGGCATCAAGCTCACGTTTGCAACTCCCCGACACCCACAATAAAATGGGAAGGCCGAATCCACGAACAAAACCGTGGTGAATATGCTGAAGAAACGCCTGGAGAGCTCTCAAGGGCTATGGGCGGAGGAACTACACGGGGTACTCTGGGCTTACCGAACTACAAGATGGCGACACAAGAAACTCCATACTCGCTAGTCTATAGTACTGAAGGCATAATCCCGACAGAGATGCATGTGAAGACCACCGTCTCCGGACACCTCACCTAGGAAGAAAACAACGAGTTGATGTCATTAAGCCTGGACCTGCTTGACGAAAAAAGGGAGGCCGCTCGACTGAGGAACTGGTCCTATCAGCAAGACGTCGCCAAAAACTACAACAATTAAGTCAGAAGCCTACAGGCTGCAAGATAGCAAAGGTAAAATACAACCCAACTGCTGGAATGCCCTGCATCTCAAAGCTTATCATTTTTAACAAAGGGTCTCCGGATCATAGTTTTTATTTTATTATTACATATTGTTTAAGCACCGTGGTTTCCTAGTCATATGTATGCTGAAAGTCTCCGGACAAAGCTTATATAATAGTTTCGGCTATAAAAGTAGTAGGAAAGCCACAATACTTAAAGGGGCATATAGGGCTGCATCAGGTTCCATGAAACCTTTGAATCCTAGCTCAACCTCACTGATACGTGGTATTTCCACGTGAAAAAATGGGTATGAGACATAAGACAGGAATGTGTCTGCGCAAACCTGAGTATGCTGTCAATACTACCTAAAACCCCTGTATAGCCGAAGGCATATCAGGGTCCCCAAAAACAATACGCGCAAGTACCTGTATTAAAACGCTCCAGGCTATACAATACAGGGGACGCTATATAAGTACCAAAGTACGGTGACATACAGGGAGCACTCGACTGCTTGACCAGACGTGGAGAGTGGTAAAGTCTGGCAGTTGGATTTTCATCCACACCAGCAAAACTTTAATAAGTCTGATAGTGGCTTCTGCAGAGGCAGCATGCAGCACGGGAACTCGATAGTGACCAGCTTCCGGGCGGTAGAATGCGAAATCCCAACAGGTACCGGTAGTAGTCTCTCCTAGGGCGGCAGAATACGGTCCCTGCGAAACCATAATTCTGGGCTAACACGAAACCCCGGTCCAGGCCCACAGGTCCTATAACAAAACTTTCACGAGAAATCCCAAGAACTCTCGAAATCTTGAAAGACCTCAGGGTCCAAATACCTATAAACTACGGACCCAAGGTCCATAGTCATGCTAGGATTCCAGGGGTCGGTCCCAGGAACCCATAAACTTCAGGGTCCAAGGCCGATCGGATCCCCAAATTTTCCAAAAAAAAAAAAAACCACACGGCCCCCAGGAATCAGGAGTGATTCCCAACAAGAAATGATTCAACACGCAAAGTAGGGGCTAAAGAATCAATTCAACGAAAACGCACAAAAGGATTCAAAAGCAACAATCTCTTAAAAAGGGACCGAAAAGGATCAACGTTCGAAACAGTAAAAGACATTACTCAAAAGAAAAAAGCTCAAAACACCATCATAAAAAGGCGTCTCTAAACGTTCAAAAAGACGGATCTCCCAAGTATCGCGATCCCGCTGCAGATCCCGAGGTAGCTGCTTGAACTGGTCCTCCAGTCATCATCTGGTCAGCTCCTTCAGCCCATAATAGGTAATGGCGCTATTTTTCTTCGGGATTCCAGTGATCGACTTTCTTCTCCAGCCACTCCTTCATAAGTTCCCATCTAGTTGTAGCTCTCGCCCGGAGGACTGATTGGTCCCTATGGAATGCCATACCCCGCACTTGGTTACGAAAAAAAAAACAATTCGGTGAGCGATCTCTGATGAACAGCCATGGGGCCATGGGAGAGATACGAGCGGTGGAGCTTCAGTACGAGCCGGAGGAACGAAAGAAGGACCAGAGACCGACGAAGCAGCTCTAACCAATCTTGGGAGAGGAGTATAAAAGGGTCGTCTCTTTCGGGTCTTTGCCTTTTGATACTCATCATAGATAATCGAAACCGAACTCCTCACAACGTTCCCTGAAGAATGACAGCACGAAAAATTAGAGGAAAGAATTACAGCAAGAAGAAACCAAAGAACGAAATCTCATCCCACACACGACTATGGCGTAGAGCATCCTTGCTCATCAGGAAGTTCACCAGAATTTTTTAGGAACTCCCAACCCGAGCTTCGCCACTACCTCTCCGATGAAAGACACCGGACGAACTACATCTGTCATCATAATAAAACATCAGTTCCGGACAAGCGGCAAAAACAAGACGAAGAAGGTAACTTACCCACGGTACGCCGTGGGAAAAGAAATTTTGTGAAAAGAAATAAAGGCCGGAGATGTCCTCTTCAACATATCGGATCTCAAGAATATCCGGAAGAGATCATCGAAACTCTAGACTCTGTCCTCCACGGCAGATTCAAAGAACCTGAAGAAACACTACCAAGGCTGGGTCCTCTACAGAGAAACCGTCTCTCACTTGGGTCCGAGGAAGAAATTCCAACCTACGAAGAACCCAAAAGATGAGCTCCTGGAACGCTGTTCTGCCCGAGGGATACCTGTTGAGAATGAGCAAACCCAGTTGACTTGAGTGCACAGATTATTCCTCGAAATCAATGACGAAATCGAGAAATGTGGGGCAAACTATTGGGGAAAAATACTCAGGTACTACTTTCCTCCAGACCCCAGGCAGGACCCAGACCTCCGGGTCCCCGTTTTAGGAACGCTCAGGATCCCAGTATCGGGTACCCCGGTATCGGTTCCAGGAACCGCCTCCAGCTCCAAGAAAAGGCAAATTGCCGCTAAGGAGAACCTTCCATATTTCTGAATATGGAAGACTTCCATCCACTCCAACCGACCTATAGACGACCATATAAGGGGAACCCAAACCCTAGAACAAGGGATCGACACTTTTAGGGTTAGAGATTATACTTAGAAAGCTAGGGTTAGGGTTCATACCAAAAATACTTGTAATCCTTGCTTGTCTATTCAATAAAGATCTCTTCAAGTCTCTTTTCCTCTAAATCTCTCATAAACCCTTACGAAATACCTACAAATCTATACGAAACCCAGCCTATCCATTGTTCTGTAGTACCCTAAAAGATCCTACACAAAAACCCCCTAACACATGTAGTTCATCTTCCGCATAAACCACTGTTTCTACTGCATAGGTTTCTTGATGGTGGTCATCTGCCCAACTTCCGATCGAGTGGTCTCCTTCTCTCACACGGTCAACTTCTGTGTCGATCGATGGGTAGGCGGCAATGTCGGTCGATGCTTGTTTACGGTTTCTCCTATGAGGTTGACTATTGATCGATGGTGAGCTTGTTGCGTCGATCGATGGTACATTCCTTTTCCAAGAGGAATGATGGAGGAGTTTATTTTCCTCGTGAATGATTGCTTTGTACTCAGTAGCTCGTTCCTCCTCATAGTCCTCATCATACTCCTCTGTAGGCAAGTTTTGTCTAGTGTATGCAGCAATAGCGGGGTTGTAGTGGTCGTTCTCCCAATTGTCAGGACTACTGTCGACCGATTGTTCATGTCGTCTGTCGGTCGATATTTGATGGCCACTGTCGATCGATGTTGTGGGAACCAAAATCCGCACTGTCGATTTCCGTTTAAATTAGGAAACTAGGAAAACCCTAATTTCCCAGAGGTCCCGGAGATCTTTTAATACCACACGCTAAGCAATCAGAACACGAGATATCAACGACAAAATACAAAAATCGTAAAAAGAGAGCAAAATAGATCGTATTCCGAATCCGTGTTTGAGCGTTACAACAAGGTATAAGCCTGGGCTCGAGAGCTGTCGGCGAGCTTCCTAGTTCTAGCAACCCTAAGATGGCTAAACCTAATTGAGGCGCAGCCCGAAATAACAAAAACGGAAATATGCCTAAATCGCACTAAGTGCTAAGTTTGCTCCGAAAAAAGTCTCCCCCCCATGCCTGTCGCCTAGGACTCCTTATATACTGGCTCCTAGGTCGGTTTACGGTTTCCTCTTCTGCCCTTAAGACGTCATAGAAAAATGGAGATATTCCATTTTTTCCGATACTCGTAATTATCTTCAAAATTTCGTATTTATCCGCGGAAACTTGACATTTATCTTTCCTTGCGAACCAAGCGTAAGCAGTCATGCGGCTTACGGGCTATTGGTTAAGAAATCGTAAGTTGGGCCTCGAGTCATGTCTTAGGTCCCTTTGGGCCGTCTTCTGACTCGAAGCGTTTATTACGGCTTCTTTCAATAAAGAACGAACTTTCCGCGGTTTTTACCGTAAAGTTTGGTCGATGACTTAGAATGGCGGGAAACATGAAATGGGTTCGCTACGGTCATCGGGGGATAGCATCAAAGGGTAGACGAGAATGCATGGACTAATGTCGTATCGACGTTTCATGTTTGGCTCAGTCGCTACGTAGTGGCGTAGCTTGGCTCGAGCTCAGTCGCTACGTAGCGACCGAGCTTGGCTCGAG
>NW_013617415.1:200586-201516 GCF_000695525.1 Brassica oleracea var. oleracea | reverse complement strand
TTATGTTTGATCTAAATAGAATTCGAACAAAGCTTTATCTCGGGAACATACGTTGCGACGTTTTCTTGACCGAGCATGTTTTGTTGCGGAAAGACATACTTGTATTTTTTGGGGATTTGGACGTTGACTTCGTCGTAACCGTTTTCGACCCCAACAGTTAGCCCCCCAACTCGTTAGAATCGTGGATTTCTAGTGAGATTCTAACGTGCGGTGTGCCGAGTTCGGACGAGATTGGTGTATTTGGGCGAAGTTCGTTTCCGAAAATCCGCAAGTAAATAGTAATTTCTCATGGCTATAAGAAGGGAGGTAACTTCTTCACAACCTTTACACTTACTCATTCTCATAGAGAGGTCTCTTGAAAAATTTCTTTTTTTTTTCTCTATCCTTTTCTTCTTGATTCTTAAAAGGAAAATACGAAATGTCGAGTTAGAAAAGGAGTTCGAAGAAAGGGTCCTTGCCCGCGAACGTTCCTGAAGAGCTCCTTGTGCCAAAGATAGAATTCGTTCCTCATTCGGTAGACTGAGCCGAGAACGAGGCATGGTGGGTCGCGTGTTATGGTTTGATCACACCTCCCAAAGAGAGGTCGTTCCCGATCATGAACCGCCGCCCGGTCGAGGAAGGTGCACCAAGTAGGAGTGCTAGCGAATTCCTCGAGATCATGCGGTCGTTCTATCAGATTTTGGATACGGTGGAGTTCCGGGTTCCTTGTCAAGGAGAGCGCGCTAGCAGTCCCCTGGTGGGTTACTTTACTTGTTACGAAGCATTCGTAGTGCGCTGTCGCTTGTGGTTCCCGATTCCCGAAATTATCGTCCGTGTGTTGGATCGTTTCGAGGTGGCGATAAGCCAACAGAATCCCCTTGACATCCAGCACCTAATTGGATTCCTGATCCTGAGCTACGAGCATGGTCTCTCCCTTACCGTTGATCACTT
>NW_013617415.1:200045-200424 GCF_000695525.1 Brassica oleracea var. oleracea | reverse complement strand
CTTTGTTTCGGAGGTTGCCGAACGATCGTCCCTTCATCAATCCTCTTGCTTCCGTTCCCTGAGGATATTATCGTGGTGAGGGATCTTCTCAGGAACGGTCCTTTTTTTCTAGACTTCCTTTACGCCGAAGAGAGTTCAAAAGGCGTTGAGGTTTGTGCATCCTAGTGCTGCTTTGGGCGGGAAAACAAGGAGTGACTCCGAGCCCGATGACCAAGGTCCCGATGCTGCTCCCACGGTTGCGACGGGGCTGAATTCTTAGAAGGGGAAATATATTGACCTCGGTGACCTGGAGAGATTCCATGCTTCCAGGATGGGATCCAGACCTTGTTTTGGGTGATGGAAGCGGTACGAGCGAGGTCCCTATTCCGGACTTTGATGA